>NW_021319309.1:1856109-1881792 GCF_001605985.2 Dendrobium catenatum | reverse complement strand
TCAAATGTTTCTTCCATTGCTTCACCGCTATCCTCGATCAGAGCTGTGTCTTCAACTTCCATAGAAGAGGCCGACGCAATAAACATCGGGTTGAGCTTCAAACTCACACCCGAATTCAATTCCAGCTCCATCGTCTCCCTCAGAGGAGGAACCTCCCTCCTAGCTCCATTAGATTTGCTCCGGTCCGATCCATTCTTCCCTATCTTTAGAATCCCCTTTGGATCCATATTTCTCGGTTTCACTTCCCATCGACCCTCCACTGATCCCTCCGATCTAGATTTTGCAGCTTCCCGAGCTTTCCCTCTCGTCTTAGCCATCACGGGTTTGCTGGGAGATCCAGCTCCCGATCGATCGCCTTGTTTCTTAGAACCACCAGATCCCACTCCCGATCGTCGTCGCTCTTCACCGCCATTCGTTCCGTCACCACCGCCCCCGCTTGAGCGGGGGGGAGAACTTCGGTTGCCCCCCGCCATCCCCAGAGCTTCTCTCACTACAAATCGCCTAGAGAGAGAAAAAATCGGGCGGAAATAATGCTTTTCACAGCATAGGGAGTGACAGTTGAGTGTTTAACTCTATAAAAGAGAGGTGAAGAGAGGAACATAGCTGAAGGAGAACTCTAATAAGGAGCTTCTGAAGAAAACTAGGGTTTGTAAGAGGAAGGAGAAGGTGGACTTGAGTGCGAGGGAGAAGTAATGTGAGGGGATCACAAGGTTGCTTTAGGTTAGCTACATGCTTGCTCCTTCTGTAGCCTAGGTGAGTCATGTGGATTCTCTCTAGGGAGAGAGGCTTCTTAGTCATGTCCTTGAGGTTCTCTGCCTTCTCTAAGGGGGAGAAAAAGGAGTCAAGATTCTTTGCCTTCTCTGAGAGGAAGAAAAAGGAATCGAGGTTCTCTATCTTCTCATAGAGGGAGAAAAATGAGTCAAGGTTCTCTTCTTGTGAAAGGAGCTTTGTTCCTTTGTCACACTAGGTTGGTGGAAGAGAGTTTGTAAAGGCTTCTCCTTACTGAGGGAGAAAAAGTAGTGTCACTTTGTGTTAGTGAAATACTTTAATTGGAGGACACTGGTAGTGAATGAAGGTTATGGTTTGACCAACCACTATAAAATCTGGTGTGTGTGTGTGTGTTTTTTTTATATATTTTTCACTTCATTTTGTTTTAACTGCTTGATGATTTTCTGAGATCAATGTTCTATTGTATAAGTTAGAATTTCATTGTCATCACTAAAATGGTTGATTAAAAATGTTAGCTTTCACATTATGAAATTAAATTTTCCAAAATCAAAAGAAAATTAATTAGTACAGCTTTTTAAGATAATTTCAAAAAAAGATCCAATTCACTCCCGTCCCCTCTTAGCGCATCTCAAACATTCAGGGTCTATTCCAGCCAAAAATGTTTATTCTTGTTTAATCTAGATTAGGTTGGTTAACCTAAACCAATGTCCCAAGGCTAACTAAGAAGGGGGGGGGGGGTGAATTAGTCATTTAATAATTCTCTTGCATTTTAAAATTTAAAACCAGTTGATTCACAAAGGAAGTCAATTAAAGTTTTAAAATAAAACTTTTTAATCACATAAAATAACTTGCAATAAAATAAAATGCAAAAAATAAAAGACACAGAAATTTATAGTGGTTCAGTCCAACTAGACCAACATCCACTCCCTGACCACTCCCTCTTCAGGTATTGCACTATTACCAAAGTGACTATCCTTCTGCCCCCATAGCAAGGCAGAGAACCCTTTACAAAAACCTCTCTTCCAGCAATCCCCAGTGCGCTAGAGAACCATCATCCTTTCATACTCTCTATGTGTTGACACAGAACTACCACCTTTCACACTCTCCAAGTGTTGACAGAGAATCGTTGTCCTTTCACACTCTCCAAGTGTCGATAGAGAACCATCATCCTTTTACACTCCCCAAGTGTCAAAAGAAAACCGTCGGCTGTTCACACTCTCCAAGTGTCAGATCATCCCATACGAAGTGATATCGTACAGTATGATTAATTTAAAAAATATGAATTTTAAACTCTCCCTAGTGTGTGTGGCCAGTTACTCTATTATAATCACACTCTCTCAGACTCAATAAAATGGAAAATACATACTTAAATTATAAAAAACTCTAAATTAATCTTGATTTGAAATCTTTAGTAATTTGGAGCATGATTTCCCTAAAATGTTATTACACACAAGAGCAAAATAATTCTTCCAAAATATGTTAGGAGAAATAATAATCAAAGTAATAATATCTTGAATCATAAAAAACATACAAGTTGTAAGAATATCAAACATGCAAAACTAAGTAGCAACTATCTCAATAACATAGCCTTTAGCATGCACTTTAAATGGTTTATTGGGACAACTGACTCCAGTCTAGGCTAGGCTAGTGTTTACTTTTTATTACTATATGCTGAATATTTGAGTTTTTGTTGTATGTTGTGATTAAAAATTAATTGATGTGAATGTTTATTTACTTAAAAAAAATATGTGAATTTATGTGATGGGTGATAGTTTACCCTTAGGTTAGGACCATTCTGGTTTCTCACAGGATTTTTTACATGTGAACATATTAGTGCAGAGAAATAAAAGTGGGCTAAATAAGTAATAAATGTAAATGCTACAGGTGCTTCAACTTCTTAGCTCCCAAATAAATATGAGCATGACCAAGTGTGATTTACTTTTAGTTATAAGACCCACCCCAAAGAGCCACAAAAAAGAGAACAAGAAAACCCAAAGTTAACAACACCAACTAGCCCGCAGTGACCGATAGAAAAATAATAAACCACAGAGAAGAAAAAACAACCCACAAAACACCAAGATCACCACTAAACCCAGTAGCTAACCAAAAAAGCCCAAAACCACTAGATTAAGGAATAACATATGGAAACTAATCTCATCAAGATTTAACAGACCTCTAATATGACTAGGAAATTTAGAAATAGGAACATTCACCCTGGCATCCAAGAAACAACCCCACTCAGCAATACCGCGGGCACAAACAATACCTTATATCTAAATGATCAAAAAGGAATAATTGAGCAAACTTAACCAAAGCTTGATATTTCTCTTCATGTAAAACAACGTAGAAGGACACACAATATCCTTATCAAAGTTGGAAATTTCATGCAATAAGGGAGAGATCACCTCATCCACAATATTCCTCAAGTCAAAAGAGAAACAAAGCTTTAAACCATATAGAATAACATAACTGACAACATCAATAACATTATAATTGATACAAGGACCAACAAATACCAAAATGGCCTTACCCAAATCATCTCTGATAATACCACCACAAGCCACCCTAGCGTTAATAAAAATAGCATTGATGTTCAGTTTAAAGAAAAAAAAATTGGACGTTTCAGCCAAATGATACTCTTAGAGATTTGAGAAATCTCAGACCCGTACAAGTTAATGCCTAAATCAGTAGCTACAAAAATAGAATTAAGAAAATTCTTAACCAAAGAATCTTAGCAGAATAAAGAGCCAAAATCTTATATTTAACCTTATGAATAATTCTACTATGATTCATGGCTACCCCATTAAAGAACGAATTATTCCCATCTAACCATAAGAGCCAAAGAATGAGAGAGGGTATAAGATTCTTGGTGTGCCCTTTGGAATTAACAACCCAACCATTAAGCAAAGCATGAATAGAACCCTTAACATTAAAGCAATTTAAATTGAAAATATTATCAATACAAGTCCAAACATTCATAGCACAAGGTCCAGAAATAAACACATGATGAATATTATCCATGTGAAAGCAACATTGGCATTTGGAAGGAAGGATAAAACCACATTTAATCAAATTATCATCAGTAGGGATGAACTTGTGTAAAGTACACCAAATAAAAATAGAGTTAGTAATTGGAATACATTTATGCCAAATCATATTGAAATATTGGAAGTATCATGTTTAATCCTAAATGCATTCCAAGCTTCTTTAATACTAAACTTACCCTCTTTTGAAAAGTCACAAATCTGAACATCATGGGAATTTACGTTTAAAGGAACTTTTAATATTTTCTCAATAATAACATTAGGCAAAAAAACTAGAAAGTTTCTCAACATCCCAACCATTATCATTAAAAAACTCATTAACTTTAAACAACTCAATAGAATAACTATTACGAATAGAATCAATTGATTGATCCCCCAACCAATGATCTTGCTAGAAAAAAATATTACCATTACCAAGGCCCCAATAAATAAAAAGCTCAACCATCCATTTAACATTACAAAGCTGTTGCCAAACTTTAGAATAACCTTTACAAAAGTGGACCATGGAAGGATGTTTTCCCTTGCAATATTTCATATTCATAAACTTTGCCCAAAGACTCCGATTCGAATGAAAATTATACCATAATTTATAAGAAAAAGAAATAGCCAAATCTTTCAAAGTCTTACAACGCAAAGCCCCTTCCAACATATAACCACAAGATTTTTCCCACGAAGTCCAATGGATTTTATAATTAGTAGAAGACCCACTCCAAAAAGACTTGTTGAAAATCTTCTCCATCCTGTTACAAATAGTCTTAGAGGAAAACAAGGTTTGAAAACTATAAACAGGGATGGAACAAAGAACAATTTTAATAAGGGTTAACCTATCACCAAAACTCAAGAAATTAGAATCCCAGGACAAAAGCCTGTTATGCACCACAAAAATAAAGTGGCTAAAAAGGGCAGAGATCTTCCTACCCATGTATAAAGGAACCCCAAGATACTTTAATGGCAAACAAGCATGACTGAAACTAGTTACATTCTTAATACCATTAATGCACTCTATAGAAACATTCCTAGCAGTTATAAAAACAAATTTCTTCTTATTGAAAGATAAGCCACTAACTGATTCAAAGTGAGAAAAGAAATCTAAAAGGCTTTGAATCCAATTTTTATAAGCATTAGTAAAAATAATGAAATCGTTCGCAAAACCTAATTGCAAAATATGATACCCTGTTGCAAATCTGACTTTATGGATTAAACTTTTGATGATAGAAAACATTCATGATTCCCTACGACAGCTTTTCCTACTAAATTTTCAGGGCCATAAGATCGAATGCAGCTCAAGCGAGCTCAAGATCAGGTAGATTTAGGTTGAGACAAGTCTGTATTTTTTCCTTTTTTGAGTCAATTGTAAAAGTGGTTCCTGATGCGAAGTAACCTTGCACACACACACTTGAGGGGTTTTCTAAATTTTTCTATTTTGAGTACATCGGCCTGGATGATGTTCCTATTGGCCAGGATGATTCAAATAAAAATAAAAACCCTAATTAGGGCTTCCTAGTTAAGCAGCCGTCATTAAGCAAATATTCTTGGATGATATGTGTATCGGCTAGGACGATAGGCTCAAATCAGAAAGGATCAACCGCCATGATCTATTTAGGTATTCTTTATTTTAAATTATCATCCCGGATGATCTCCATATCGGCCTGGACAATAAACCACAATCATGCCTAAATTAATCTGGCAATTATGGAAAGCAATTAAGGTTGATTGATACGATCACATCGACCGAGCTGATCGCAAAATCGGCCAGTATAATGTCCTGGATGATTGACATTGTCCATAATCTATTCAGGGTGATGTTTAGGATGATTGTACTCAAATTTAATCTAATCATCAAGGATAATATTGAATCATTCTGGATGAGGTAATCAATTTTCTTTTGATCATCCTGAATCGTCCTAGCTGAAATTATGTATCACCTATGAAGGTACTAAAGAAGTCAAGCAATCCCGTTTGAATATTCTATTGCATGATTATGAACTTTTTTGTATGAAACCTTCTGAATCAATTTCTGAAATGTATAAAAGGTTTACTCATATTGTTACTTCATTGCATGCATTAGGAAGAGAACTTTCTTACTACGAAAAAGTAAACAAAATTTTAAGATGTTTTCCTTCTTCATTTGATGCAAAATTTATTGCATTATCTGAATCTAAAGATTTAAATGCATATTTGATAGATAACTTACTTAGTTCACTCATTGCTTACGAGCAAGCGGTGAACCAAAAAAATCTTGATGTAGGTGAAAGAAAGAAGGAGAAAACGGTGGCACTTAAGGCGAATGATTCAGACACTAATTCTTCCGGGTCTGAAAGTGATGATGTTGCTTTAATCACAAGGAAATTTAAGAGCTTTCTAAGGAAGAAGTAGAAGAATCATCAAAAGTGGAATAAAGGTAAGGATAGCAAAAATTTTATGAAGTATAATGAAATAATTTACTTTGAATGCAGGAAGCCTGGGAACGTTAAAGCTGACTGTCTTACGCTTAAGGCACACCCAAGTAAGGAGAAGGGTGAGAAGAAACCAAACCTAAAAAATTACAGGAGTAAGAAGTAATTCTAAAAGGCATTCTAGGCGGATTCTATATTAGGTTACTCTGAAATTGAACCTAAGGAGGAGACAAAAAACGTGTGTTTATTGGCGAACAATAATCTTGGTCAAAGTGACCTAGAAGAGGTATGTGAACTAACCTATGAGCAACTCCTTGAGGTTTCTAAAAAAATACATGCACCAAATAGGAAGCTTAAGAAAACTCATGCTAGCCTAAAGTTAGAATTTTTTAATTTACAAAAAAGAGCATGAAAATCTTCTCAAAGATCATTCAATAATTGATTCAAATCACATGGCTTTACTTGATGAGTTTGATGCATTAAATAAAAAGCATGCTGATTTATCTAATTATCATGATTCTTTAAAATTGTACCATTTTGAGTTAGAAAAATAATATAAAAAATTAGAAAATTCAAAAACCTTTGAAAATAAAAAATCGTCATTCCATACACCGCATAAAAAGCATCACTATAGGAGTGGATTAGTGCATCCATTTCCTGGAGTTAGAAGTTTTTCATGTGGCATGCTAGGACACATAGCACAAACTTGCACCATTCACCATAGCCCACATTGGGTTTGGAGACCCAAGTTATATGATCCACAACATTTATATTGCATTCTACTTTCCATAAAAAGGAATCCAAACATGTTTGGGTTCCTAAATTTGACATTTGATAATTTTGTAGGCAAGCTCTCACAAAAGGCCTCATGAGAGCATGTGGTACCTGGATAGCCGATGCTCTCGACATATGACTTGTGATGCCAGTCAATTCGTAGTGCTAGAGACCAGGACAGGAGGCAAGGTAACTCTTGGAGACAACACAACCAGGAAGGTGGTAGGAGCATGTATAATTGGTAATTCCAAGAATCTTCTGATTGAAAATATTTTGCTTATAGATGGACTAAAACACAACTTGCTCAGCATCAGTCAGCTTTGCGACAAAGCTTCATCATAAAATTTTTGGCAAATTCATGTATTATGAGCTTAAATAATAACACTGTATTGTAGGGAAAGTGGATCAACAACATTTACATGCATGATTTAAATAACATTGATTATGCTATTTTATTTTGCTTAAAAATTACTATTGATGATTCATGGTTGTGGCACAGGAGATTATGTCATGCCAGTATGAAAACCCTTAGGAAAGTGACCCAAAAAGACCTAGTTAGAGGTGTCCCCAAGCTTAAGTTTTCAAAAGACCACCTTTGTGATGCCTGCCAATTAGAAAAGCAAATCCATTCCACTTTTCACTCCATGAAGGACATTAGCACCTCTTGAACTTTAGAAGTCATTCACTTGGATTTGTTTGGTCTCGTTAGCACTGCCATCTAGAGAGGAAAAGTATGATTTTGTGATTGTCGATGACTACTCAAGGTTTACTTGGATTAGATTTTTGTCACACAAAAATGAGTCATTTGATGAGTTTTGAGTCCTCTTCACTTGGATTCATAAAAAGCTAGGTTGTGAGATCTTGACCATTCATAGTGACCATGGGGGAGTTTAAAAATGAGAGATTTGGAGATTTTTGTGAGGACAAGGGGATTAGCCATAATTTCTCAGCTCCTAGGACCCCTCAGTAGGACGGGATAGCTGAAAGGAAAAACTGAACCTTAGTCGAAGCCACTAGAGTCATGCTTGATGAGTATTCACTTCAAAAATAATTTTGGGCTGAAGCAGTTAACACAGTTTGTTATGTGTTGAATAGGGTAAATGTTAGAGCCAAATTAGATAAGATACCCTATGATATCTTTATGGGTAGGACACCTAATCTATCCCACCTTCATATCTTTGGTTGTAAGGTTTTCATTCACAACAATGGAAAGTCTCACTTAGGAAAATTTGACCCAAAATCTGATGTTAGGATATTCTAGTGTTGGGAAATCTTTTAGGGTATTTAATAAGAGGACTTTGGTGGTGGAAGAGACTACACATGTAGTTTTTGATGATTCTGATCCTAAAAAGCCTAAAGTTGAGGATGATGATGATGGAGAGATCGCCACTGGATTAAAAAACTTGGAGGACGTGGTAGAGCACCGGAATACTAAAGGAGTAGGAGAGGTTACCCAAGGAGTAGAAAATGTAAATCTGGAGGAAAGAGTTGAACCTTCATACACTTTGCCTAGAGATTGGAGATACTCTTTGAGTCACCCTAAAGATATGATTTTAGGAGACCCTTCTGATGGAGTTAGGACTAGACATGGACTTAGGAAGGAAGTAAACCACTATGTCTTTATCTCAATGACTGAACCCACCAACATAAACTAAGCCCTGACTGATGAGTTTTGAATCTTAGCCATAAAGGAGGAGTTGAACCAGTTTGTTAGAAATGATGTTTGGGAGCTTGTAGAAAGACCTAAGGAATAAAGTGTAGTTGAAACCAAGTGGGTCTTTAAGAATAAGGTGAATGACTCTGGAGTGGTGGTTAGGAATAATGCAAGATTAGTAGCTAAGGAGTATAACCAAATAGAAGAGATAGATTTTGAGGAAACTTTTGTACCTGTAGCTAGATTGGAAGCCATTAGAGTGCTATTAGCCTTTGCCTGTTAAAAGGGATTTAAGCTTTTCCAAATGAACGTTAAGAGTGCCTTTTTAAATGGGAAAATAAAAGTGGATGTGTTTGTAGGACAACCCCCCCAGTTTTGAGAGCTTTCAATTTCCAAATTAAAAAAGGCCTTATATGGATTAAAGCAGGCACCGAGAGCTTAGTATGAGAGGCTTAGCACATTCTTACTAGAAAGGGAGTTTGTTAAGGGGAGTGTAGACACCACCATTTTCCTGAGGAAATTAAGAGATGATTTAATCATTATTTAGATCTTTGTCGATGATATAATTTTTGGATCTTCTGATAAAAGTCTATGTGATGATTTTTCTAAAATAATGAGTAAGGAGTTTGAGATGAGTATGATGGGAGAATTGTCCTACTTTTTGGGGTTTTGCATTAGATAATTAAATGATGGAACTTTTTTAAGCCAAACCAAGTACATAAAGGACATCTTGAAGCAATATGAAATGGATAAAGCCAAGCCAAATAATACTCCCATCACCCCAAGAGTTCAATTAGACAAGGACCCAAATGGAAAATCAGTTGATCAAAAGAAGTACAGAGGGATGATTGGATATTTACTTTACCTGACTGCTAGCCGACCTGATATAATATTTAGCATTTTTCTTTGTGCTAGATTTTAAGCTGACCCTAAGGAATCCCACCTGAATACAGTTAAGATAATTCTTAGATACCTTTTAGGGACCTAAAACTTAGGAATCCGGTACCCTAGGAACAACACTTCTTTTGAGATTATTGGATATTCTGATTTTGATTTTGCAGGATGTAAAGTGGATAGAAAAGAACTTTTGGAATTTGTCAATTTATAGGACAGTCTTTAGTCTCTTGGTCTAGCAGAATGCAAAACTCTCTAGCTCTTTCCACTGCTAAAGCAGAGTACATTGCTTTAGGAAGTTATGTGGCCCAAGTCCTTTGGCTAAAATAGAAAGTACTGGATTTAGGATTACCTGTAGGCACCATCTCTAATCTTTGTGACAACACTTGTACCATCTGCATTTCTAAGAATCCTATCCAACATTCAAGACTAAGCACATTAACATTAGGCATCACTTTATTAGAGACCTTTTGACTAAGGGAGACATTGAGTTACATCATGTGGCGACTAAGAATCAACTGGCTGACTTATTTACTAAACCACTGGCCTTCGATACTTTCAACACTTTAAGGACTAGATTGGGTGTGATTGACATTAATGCATGAACTTGATTTCTACTGATGTTTTATCTGCTGATTACTTTGCTGTATTTTTTCTAGTTTTGTTGTTGTTTATTTCTAGTTGCTTTTCTTTTTGTTTATGGTACTTTAGTTTTCCATATTCCTTGCTTTGTTTTTCATTTTCAAATAATCGCTGAATTGATATCTTATGCCTTATTTTTTATTTTGAAAATTTGGAATTAATGTTTTACATCTCTTAAATCTACTAAAGGGTAAAAATATCGTTGATTGTGTCTGTCTCTCTAACCTATTTTGGTGGTAAAAATTTCTTTTCTAACCAAAAGTCTATCTCAAATTAATAATTGGATTTTGCAATTGAGATCTTTTCTACCTTGCTACAGTAATCTAACTTATACCATAATAGTCAAAGTTTTTATGTTACTTCAAGATTTCTTGTTATCCTATCAATGAATCTCTCACATGATTTTTGATTGTCTTATGGATTGTTCTTCCTTATATTAGAGAGTGAGTTTTTCTTCTCTAATATATGGAAGTTAAACTCACAACTAAGAATATTTAAAAGTTTTTAGAAAAGAATCTAGCTTGCAAAAATAATGGAAAAAAGTAGTCAATGATGCCAAAAACAAAAGATGCGCAATGACGCCAAATTGAAATATATATATATATATTTATATATATATACAATCAAAAGATGCGCAAAGTGCACCATTCAATGGATAAGAGGAATAAAATGAGCCCATCAAAATCAAGCTATCTTCGTTTCTTCCAACTCTTAAAAACCTAAAAGATTTCATGAATTACTTGAGATTTTTAAAGACTTGATTTCGAATTTTATGATTGTAACAAACTACTTTGATATATTATTGTATAAGATATTTTTCTGAAACCAAGCCTTGATTGGATCTCTTTTTCTTATCCAAATGTTTTTCTAAGTTAGGCCTTTTTATTTCAAAAGAAGATTTTTCCCTAAAAGAAGTCTGAGCTTTGGGTTAACATGATAGGATATTTTATCATTTTTTGGATTTTTTAAGTTGTTAACTCATTAACTTACAAATTTTTTAAATTAATCACATTGAGACTATATCATATTCAAGCCTTGATTAAAAAAAAAAATTTTCTTTTGTTAATCGTTGTTATTTTTTATTTTATTTTTGGGTCTTCTCTGATCATCTCCATCCCCCCTTGATTTGAAATTTTGTCACATCGTCCTGGCCGATGTTTATATCATCCTGGACAATCAGCTTCTCATGCTTAAAAAAAACTCAATCTGTTGAATTTTCTAACTTTATGCTCTAATCATCCTAGATGATCCTTTATCATCCTGGATGATATGATCAAACTCTACTACAATCATCTTGATCGTCTTGGACATAACTTTTTTTATCCTGGATGATGCATTTATTGGTTATCATCCCGATCGATACACCTGTTCATCCTAGACGATACACATGTCGCACGTCTAAAATCTATAATTTCTCCCGGGACGATCCATTTTTGGACAATCGTCTTGGACGATCCACTGTTCATCCTTGATGATACACGTGGAGCATGATTTAAAACATTTTAAATTTTGTCGGTATGATCCATTATTGAGCATCGTCCTAGATGATCCACCTAATAAACCTGAACAATCTGGTTTTTCAACGGTCGTCCGGCTTGACTCCTCAGGATGATCATCTGTGTCTAATCGTCCTGGCGAATATCTGATTGGCCTGGCCGATCAAACCGCATTTTTGACGGCTTGCTCACAATAATTACACCAGATCTTTTTGGATGATCATGCGATTGGCCTGGATGATACGGCCGATCCATTAATTTCAGAGCCTTCCAGCCATTGTTTCTCACATCAAAACTCTTCTCCTCTCTTATTTAATTCTTGTTTGTTTATGGCTGACAGAAAGCATTCTCGTCAGATGTCTAGCAGCTCCTCGAGGGGCATGCTGAACCCTCATTTTTGGTAGGTAGATGATCAGGCTTCCTACCATCATTACCAAGAGTGCGACATTACTCTCTCCCGCACAATCAATCAATCCTATCTCTCCTATCCGGTACTGGATCTTTTTGCCCACACTTCTCTTTGCTTTATTCTCACCATTGTAGTACCCCCTAGTTCTAAACTTCTTTTTGAATTATATGCAAACCTCCGCAAATATTCTTCCTACACCGCTCTCACCTTCTATTAAAAATGCTCATATGACACTAGAAAGTGCTCTGAAAACACTTGAAAGTTTGTTAGGGATGTTAGGCCCTATGAACCGGCCCAAGGCTAATTAAAAGAGAGAGGTGAATCGGTATTTAAAACAAAACTCAAACTTAAAACCAAAACCAAGATTCACCATAATGAAAACCAAAGTGAGGAAATTAAATGCAGAAGTAATAAAGAAAGAACACACCAGATTTATAGTGGTTCGGTCAAACCTTGACCTACGTCCACTCCTTGGAGGCACCCTCCAAGTATTGCACTAAAACAAGTGTCTCTCCTTTAGCCCCCACAGCTAGGCGGAGAAGCCCTTACAAAATCACTTCCACCTTCCCCGATGCGGCGGAGTCGTTGGGTCCTTTGACACCAAAGAGATCTTCTTCTTTGGATGAACTACCTCAAGACAAGCCTTAAATCTGATGGTACTAGAAGGTACGAGTTCGCCGAGCAACCGTGTGGATCCCCACCACACTCCCTTGAGTTCCTCCCCCTCACAGGATCTTCTCCCTCTCAAACTCCACCCTTTCCTCTCTCCCTTTCAAGCTCTCTCTTTAAGTTTCCCCCACAAAGAAGAAGCTACAATGACTGCCAAGACACTTACAAAGTGCCTTGCCATAGCTTAAAAGAAGCTCTCAAATAGCTCATTAATGCAAGTTGCCGCCATTATCGTCCAGGACGATAGGCATATCGTTCCTGACCGATTAGCTCAAAATATGAGGAAATCATCCATAATATCGCCCTGAGATGAACCTGGATATGTTAACTCATCCGCGATGATCTTGCGATCGGCCCGGATGAAATTCCTATTAATTGCTTTTCAAAAACTGCCTGAGAAATTTTGAAAAAATTATTCTGGATCATCCTGGACGATATTTTATAGTCCAGGCCGATATACCAGGAAGATATCCAAAAATAAGATTTTCCTAAGTAGATATGGCGGCAGATTCTTGCTGAATTGAGCCGATCATCCGTAGCCGATACAACCAAATCGTCCAAGATGATGTGTGTTTGCATAAAGACGGCTGCTTTATTGAGGATGCCGTAATTAGGGTTTCTACTTTTGTCAGATCATCCAGGATGATATAAATATCATCCCGGATGATGTTACCAAAAAATAAAATCTTTTAGGGCACAACAGAAATCTTCCAAGTTACAATCATCAGATGCTACATCAATACAAACAGACTCAGGAAAAGAAAAAGATTACAAACTGACACAGACCTAGTCTACCCAATCTTGAGCTGGTTCCAGATTGCAGTCTGATCGTGGGGACCTGAAATGTCAGTACATAAGGCAGTTATAGAGAATAAAGAATGTTTGCTATCATCAAAATCATAAGCCATAGATCCGCAACAATCTCCCCTTTTTTGAATGATGGCAAATAATTCAATTTTGAATTTCCAAAAAGAAGCAATTTCTCCTAATCTCCCGCCTTACTAGAATAACACTTTTAAAAAATAGGGGAGATGAAAATAATTTGTTGTTTTTATATTTTTGAAATAAAGATACAAACACGATAACAGTACAAAATTCAACAATAGTTCACCCCCTTTGACATTATCAAAAAGAGAGGAGGCACAAAACAAAAACAAAATGCCAGAAGACAAAAAAACATTTTCTGATCTGGTGAAAAAAAACAAATTTTCTTAAAATGAGAGAAAAGTTACCTCTTAGTTTTAATCAAAAACTTAGTAGAATTGGATTGACAACGCGTAATCCAGATAAAAGGTTAGAAATTCAAAATTTTGTTAATCCAAACTCAAGTTCTTTTAAAAGGCTCAAAAACATTTATATTTCCAATATCTAAATCATTAAGACAAATTAGAGAAAGAACAATAAATTTTTCAAAACTCCTTTATTAAAAATATATATAATAGAAGATTAATGCACGAATTGTTGAATCAGGAATCAAGATTTTCAAACTTAAGTATCAAAAATTATCAAGGGTTTTCTTAAGCTTTAAGAAGTACAAGAATGGTAAGCATTAAAATTTGTGGGCTCATTTTATGCCTCTTGACAATTGTTGGCGCACTGCGCATGCTTTTGATACACTTTGTGTATTCTATTTTTCAATTTGGCGTCTTTGCGCATCTTTTATTTTAGGCATCATTAGCAAATTTTTTTTAATTAATGTTCTACCTTTCTTAAATCTTAAAAAACAAAAAGTAAAACCCATCTCTATTGATAAGAAAGCCAATTCCTTGTATTTAAGAAAAATTATATGAGTTAGATTCAAAAATTGCAAGATTCTATGCGATAAATTAAAATGTAGGGAGAATAAAATTTAGTTTCAAAACTATTTTAAAAGATGAAAAAAGATTTTGAATCAAAATTAGAAAATACCCTCTTTTAGGAAACCGAGAATTCAGAGTAAAAAATATGAGTTTTCTTTCCTTTGACTGTTTTTAGAGAAGTCAATCGGCAACTTACCAAGATTTCAAGAAAAAATAGGAAGTATATTTTTCATTTTTAGAAAAGTGAATGTGTGTGTTGATGAAGAGAAAAAAAATTACGAAAGAAAAAATTCAAAGAATAAATAAAAAAAAACAAAAAAAAAGCATAAAAACAAAAACACAACACAAAAACATGAAAGGCTCTTAACCATTATCTCTCTCCTCGTCCGATTGCTCAGAGACTAGATCTGCCCATGAGATTTTTTGCCTTCATTTAATTTCCCAGTATTAAATTTGCTATCGCCTTGGCCTTTTCTTTCGTAGGAAGAATTCTAATAGGGGCACTGATTTTTCATATTCATGGCTTTCCAGCTTTCCTGCATCGTAAAAGCAAATATACATTAGAAGAAATATGGACATCCTTACCACTTTTACCTTTTTTCACTTTTGCTTATGCTTAGGTGAGCTTTGTGATTTTGCTTGACATGTCATTGGCCTTCGTCACAACCTAGGCTATCTCTTTCTGTATATCCAGCTTTTAGAACAATAGTTTCACCTGCATCCAAAAGTCTTTGGCCCAAACTTTGCTCGTAGGCAATGAGTGAGCAAATCAATTATCAATAGAATAATCATTCAAATCTTTTTATTCACAAATAGCAAAAACTTTGGAATCAAATTTTCAAGTAAACAACGAAGAATTTTATTGACTTTTTCAAAATTTAAAAAAATCTCTTTCCTAAAGCATTGTAATGAGTTTACAATTTGAATGAATCTGGTAATACTATGTCTAAGATCGTTTCAAAAGGTTTCATGGAAAATAATTCAAAATCAATGTGCAATTAACAAATTCAACTTGGATTGCTTGATTTCACTAGTGCATTCGTATATTGGTTGTGCAATTTATCCAAATCTTCGTTATCCGGAGTGCCTGCGTGAATACTAACCATATAAATCATTCAAGAATTTAAGCAAGCAGAAAAAAAAATTTAAAGAGCTTTGCATTTAATTGAGCATTAAGTTGTTCTTCCCTGTTCCATTGACTAAAAGGAATATCAATTTTAACTGCGCATTAACAATTCTATGATGGTGATGAAATAACCAGTTAAAACCATATACCACATGCGAAAATCAATTTGATTGCAAGAAAATAGGACCATGCCGTGTTTCTAAAAATCAAATGACATATTTACAAAAATAAAGGAGGTCTTGGTGATTGAATATCGTTTCACATGATCCATTATGAATTTGAAAAATTAGCCATTGATACGAAATTCAAATACTTTTTAAAAACTTATTTTATGAAAACCGCTCTCGATACCCATCTTGAAAAGGTGCTCAGATGAACTAGAAACAGTGTCTAAAAAACACTTGAAAGTTTGTTAGGGATGTTAGGCCTAATGAACCGGCCCAAAGGCTAATAAAAGAGAGAGGTGAATCGATATTTAAAATAAAATACTCAACTTAAAACACAAAAACCAGGCTTCACCATAATAAAAACCAAAGTGCGCGGAAATTAAAATGCGAGAAGTAATAAAGAAAAGAACACACACGAGATTTATTAGTGGTCGATCAACCTTGACCTACGTCCACTCCTTGGAGGACCCTCAAGTATTAGGCCACACTTAAAACAAGTGCTCTCTCCTTTTAGCCCCCACGGCTAAGGCGGAGAAAGCCCTTACAAAATCCTTCCACCATTCCCGGTGGCGGCGGAGTCGCCGGGTCGTTTGACACCAAGGGATCATTCTTCTTTGGTGGAACTTACCTCAAGATCAAGCCTTGAATCTGATGTTACTACGGTAACGAGTTCAGCCGGAGCAACGTGTGGATCCGCCCACCAAACTCCTTGAGTTGCCTCCACCTCACAGGATCTTCTCCCTGCTCAATCTTCCACCCTTTCCTCTTCTTCCCTTCAAGCTCTGCTCTTCAATGATTTCTCCCACAAGAACGAAGCTACAAATTGGATTTAACAAAGACACTTATAAAAGTGTCTTGCCATAGTTTAAAAAAAAGGAAGCTCCAAAATAAGCTCATTAATGCAAGTTGCCGCCAATTCATCATCCAGGACGATAGGCATCATCGTCCTGCCGATAAGCTAAATATGAGAAAAAAATCATCCCCTGTAATATCGCCCTGAAATGGAATCTGGTATTATTGTCTAATCGTCCCGGACGATCTTTGCAATCGGCGCCGGATGAAAATCCCCATTAATTTCTTTCCAAAACTGCCTGAAAAATTTTAGAAAAATTGTCCTGGATCATCCTGGACGATATTTTATAGTCCAGGCCGATATACTAGGACGATATCCAAAAATAAGATTTTCCTAAGTAGATATGGAGGCAGATTCTTGCTGAATTGAGCCGATCATCCTGGCCGATACAAAATCGTTCAGGACGATGTGTTTTGCATAAAGACGACTGCTTTAATGAGGATGCCCTAATTAGGGTTTCTACTTTTGTCAGATCGTCCAGGACGATATAAATATCGTCCTGGACAATGTTACCGAAAATAGAAATCTTTTAGGGCACAACAGAAAATCTTCCAAGTTACAAATCATCAGATACCACATCAAATACAATAGACTCAAGAAAGGAAAAAGATTACAAACTAACACAGACCTAGTCTACCCAATGTTGAGCTGGTTTTAGATTGCAGTATGATCGTGTGGAGCTGAAATGTCAGTACATAAGGCAGTTATAGAGAACAAAGAATGTTTGCTATCATCAAAATCATAAGCCATAGATCCTCAACATCTATGTGAATCGACGTCCTGTCGAGATCACATATCAGGATGAGCTGAACTGCTGCAGCTGTCTACCACTCGGGATAAGCTGCATACCCTTATCTCTGATCCTGACTTTGACTGGTCCTCTACAAATCACTTTCTTCGCCACACAAATACACACTTTTATGTTGGAGAGACTAGCTCTTTACTCAAAGATGCTAGGATAATCCATTATGTCCTACGCACTTCTATTATTCCAAAAGCCGAGGACCGAGTCCACATCACTCCACTGCTTTCACTTACTACCTTTTACATTCTGGCCCATAGGGAATTTAATGTTACAGACCTGATCTTTTGCTATATCGATCATTTGACTACTATTCAAGATCCAGGTTATAGAAGAAAACCCAATCTTGCTCTAGGACACCTCATTGCCTATGTTCTAGAATCTAAATACCAGCTTCAATATCCTGCTCCTCCCAACTATCCGCCACCTTTCTAGTCAAACAATTCCTTTAATGCCCTTCAAAGTACTCATCTCCACCTAGGGTATGGGGAAGCTCAGGGGACAGAGGAGGAGGAGGCTCCCGCTCCCGCTCATATTTCTAAACCTGTTCCTCTCTGCCAGCATTCTTAGCTAGATCAGTTGGTGGAGAGATTAGATCAATTGGAGACTCGCTTCAACACTTTTGTAGCACACCAGCAGCAGCACGCTGAGGACGTGGCCCAATTTGATGCCTATGTTTCACACCAGCAACAACAGCATGACCAGGACATGGCCTAGTTTGGGGCACAGTTTGCCACATTTTCCACCTTCTTCCAGCAGCCATCACCACCACCACCAACGTCTAATGATCAGGGGCCCTCAATTTTCTGATTTTCTTTGCATTTTTTTTCTTGTTTTAGTTTCTATTTTCTGTAGTTTTGCTTTCTTATGTCGTGTTTTTTTTTCTGTTATGCTTTTTATTTATGTTTTGTTTCCCTCCTTTTTGTGATGTAAGAAGGTGGAGAAGTTTGATGTATCCTACACTTTGAATTCTGAAATTTAGTGAATTTTTTACTAAACTGTCATAACTACTTGAAATTTTTTGGGTATGTTTGCCATCATCAAAAAGGGGGAGATTGTTACAAATTTGAATTTATGGATTAAACTTTTAATAATAGCAAACATTCATGATTCCCTACGACTACTTTGCCTACTAACTTTTCAAGACCACTACATCAAATGCAGCTCAAGCCAGCTGAAGATCGGGTAGATTTAGGTTGAGACAAGTCTGTATTTTTTCCTTTCTTGAGTCAATTGTAAAAGTGGTTCTTGATGCTAAGTAATCTTGCACATACACACTTGAGGGGTTTTCAAAATTTTTCTAATTTGAGTACATCGGCTTGAACGATGTTCCTATCGTCCAGGATGATTCAACTAAAAATAGAAACCCTAATTAGGGCATCCTGGTTAAGCAGCCGTTATTAAGCAAATTGTCCTGAATGATACGTGTATTGGCCAAGATGATAGGCTCAAATTAGAAAGGATCAGTCGCCATGATCAATTTATGTATTCTTTATTTTAAATTATCATCCCAAACGATCCTATATCGGCCTGGACTATACAGCACAATTATACCTAAATTAATCTAGCAATTATGGAAAGTAATTAAGGCTGATTGATACAATCACATCGGCCAGGCCGATCACAGAATCTGTCGGGATGATGTCATGGATGATTAACATCGGCCAGACTCTATTTAGGGCGATGTTCAGGATGATTGTACTTGGATTTGAACTAATCATCCAGGATGATATTGTATTGGCCTGGATAATGTAATAAATTTTCTTCTGATCGTCCTGAATTGTCCTAGCTGATTGAGCTTATTTTGTACTGATTGGCTAGGTTGATATTTATATCGGCCTGGATGATAAAGTCGGTTCTTGAAATTCTATTTAAAGGACCCAAATTTTCTCATGCTTAAGACCTTGAGTGCTGCTGTCTTGACCTGAGAGAGCCTTGGGAGAGGGGGGGAAGAGAGAGAGAGATTGTGAGGGGGAGTTTGTGAGAGAGAGAGAGAGAGAGAGAGAGAGAGAGAGAGAGAGAGAGAGGAAGAGAGAGAGAGGTACTTATGAGAGGATTCACAAGGGTTGCTCAAAGCAAGGTTCCAAGTCGTCATCTCCTATCTTCATCCTTCGTTCTTGGGAGGTTCTTGGGAGGTCTACTTCAAAAAAAGGTCTGGGTTCTCTGCCCGCTTCAGGAGGAAGCAAAAGGAGTCGGTTCTCTACCGCACCGTGGTTGGTGAAAAGGAGTCTGTTGTAAAGGCTTCTCCGCCTAGCTATGGGAGCTAAAGGAGAGACACTTAGTTAGTGCAATACTCGTAGGGTGCCTCCGAGGAGTGGACGTAGGTCAAGGATTGACCGAACCACTATAAATCCAGTGTGATCTTTCTTTATTTTTGTTCTGCATTTATTTATTTTTGCACTTTGATTTATGTAGTGATTTGGTTTTAAGATTTGTATTTCTTTGCTAAAAGAAAAAATTTAAAATACGAATTCACCCCCCTCTTGGTTAGCCTCGGGCTAGTTTTTAGGGGCTTAACATCCCTAACGAACTTTCAACCCCTTAAAGTACAAAAAAAGAGACTAGGAAATTTTACAAAAAGATCCTCAAGCCCTCTAGAAAAGTACTCAGCTGTGATAAAAAAAAAGAGCCAGAGAAAGGGGATCCCCCTATCTCAAACCGTGAGAAGCCTTAAGAAAACCATTTGACTTGCCATTCACGATGATGAAAAAAAGGGCTTTCAATGCAAAGCTTGATACGATTGATAAACCTGAAATCAAAGCCAAATAACTCCAAAAAATCATAGAGGAATTTTCAGTTATTGTTGTCACACGCTTTAGAAATATCAAGTTTCAAAATCATGTTGCCACCTTTGGTACTGATATCTAAATCATGGAAAAATTCTTGCACCAAAAAGGATAGTATCAGAAATAACACGGCCTTTAACAAAACCCATTTGGAAAGGGGAAATAATTTTAGGCAAAAGATGATATAAATGATTCATCAAAATTTTAGAAAGCCCTTTACAAAAGAAATAACACAAACTGATGGGTCTATAATCATTCCAAGAAGCACTAGCCTTAGTCTTAGGAATAAATAAAGATGACATGGCAGTGAAATATTTAGGAATAGCCTTGCCATAAAAAAAAATTAATAACTGCAGAAAAAAGATCATTTCCAATAATATTCCAAGTTTAAAAAAAAACTAAGCCGTGAAACCATCAAGTCCAACAACCAAACCACAATGTAAAGTAAAAACAATGTTTTTAACTTCCAAAAAAATGAGGAAGAATCAAACTAACATTATCATCATGTGAAATAAGAGGAGGAAAAATATCAAGATTATCATTAGAAATAGGGTGAAAACTTTTATTCAGATGACTCTAACAATGTAAAACTACCAGTTTAGCAATTTTAACATCATCCTAAAAAAAGGAACCATCAGGACGAATGATTTTATGAATACCATTAATGTTGTGTTTCCTTCTAACCAAAGCATGAAAGTATTTTGTATTATTATCACCTTCCACCAAATGTTTGACAGCGCTTTTTGTTTTCAAAAACTTTCCTCCTTAGCTTGTAATTTAAAAAGACTATTCTTGGCCTGACGTAAAAGACTAAAATTAGCCTCAGACGGATCCAAAATACATTGATTCTTCTATAAAATCACATTATCTTTTGTAATTAATATGTTGGCAAAAAGATTCTTAAAAACATTATGGTTCTACCAATTTAAAATAAACTTAAGCCTTTTAAATTTAAACCAAAATCTCTCGTACCAGAAATAGAATTATCCGGGTGTAAAGGGGCTTCTCAATTTTTCATAACCAAGTCCATAAAAGAGTCATGAAGAAACCACATATTTTGAAATTTAAAATGCGCAGTAGACTCCCTCCTATAGGGTTTAATTTTAATAAGAAGAGGAGAGTGATCGGACAAGGTCCTACTAAGATGCTCAACATTAGTATACTCAAAAGCATTCAACCAATAATTGTTAAATAAGGCCCTATATAATCTTTGCCATAAATGACCATGATGCCAAGTAAAATCATCGTAAGAAAAACCAATATCAATAAGGTTACAATCCATAATTATGTTATTGAAATCTTCCATGGAATTGTAGGTAGGCATAGAACCCCCCATACACTAAGAAGGAGAAGCAATTGTATTAAAATCTCCCCCAACCAACCAGGGAAGATTACAAAAACAATGAAACTGAATAATTTTCTCCCATAACATCTTCCTAATAATTTTCTCCCATAACATCTTCCTAGTATAATGGGAAGAATTCACATACACAAAGGAAGCACAATATTATAAGGTAGAACTTTCTATATTATAGTGAATAATTCTAGAAAAATCACCAATAACAAAATCTTTCCAAAAGACCTTTATTTATTTTGAAACATTGGACAAGGCATGTTTGAAACCCAAGGATTTAGCAATCATAAATAATTTATCAGAAAATATAAGAGGCTCAAGGAGAACAAGAAGAGAAACATTATAAATACAGCATAAATTTTTAACTATAAGCTTAGAAGATGACCAACCAATACCCCTAACATTCCATATGATAACATTAAACATAAAAAAACTAAAATTAATGCGAAGTATTTGAGCAGGTATTGCACGGGGACTGAAGAACAATATATTTAGGTTTCCTACCACTTGTACTATGGCCCTTGGTGAAACTAGTATCATTATCATCCTTAGCAAAATATTTAGCCATTATATCCAATTCTTCAGTATCAGTAAAAGCATCACTATGATAATGATCAATACAGGGAAACTTACTTTCATTCAATGTACCTGAGTGTCCCCTAGCTAGAGGTAATTCACCTTCCCCACAAAAACATCATCCACCATATTTGTAGTATAGTTTCTCATACTATTATCACTCATCTCCACCTCGGCCTATGGGGAGATATGAGGAACAATAAAATTTAGAATAATATATTCATTAACTATTATATTATTAATCAACCCCTCCTCCAAAGGAGGTTTTGCAGCAATAGAAGCATTATTTTTATTCAAAATCATGATAGGGTCAGATACAATAATAAAATTGAAAGTAATAAAAGATTTAGAACTAAGGTTAACATCGTGCCGTTGAACCAGATTATCAGCAGAATTCAGTTTGACAATAGCCTGAACATAAACCAACATACCTAAATCCGAAATAGGCTCTTTTCCTTGATTTCCGTTACCAATATTACCAACTAGAGAATCATTATCATTACCATCATTACCCACATTGTCAATACTAATGTTACCAACATTATCCAAATTACCAAAATCAATATTAGGTTCTATTCCTTCAGGATTAGAAACTGTATATAGAATAGCCAGAATTAAATTACTACTAATTTATTTATTTTTATTGTGGAGTAGAAATTTCCTCTTTTCTAAATTTTCTTATTACGCACCACTTTTGCTTTAACCTAGATTCAATTAAAGGCTCATGAGGGTACATTAAAAGTTTTTTTCTAATTAAATTAATAAATATCAGGCACACGTAGAAACGTAATGAATTTAAAATGTAAGCCTAAGAATGACCTGAGTTTGCATGCATTTTTAAAACTTTATCTTCCTGGTTAGGCACCTCACCTACGGGTCTTGGCCTACTACCTAATCTATTATGTAGTTCTATCAAGGGATGTCATGTAGTATCTAGGATAAAATCTATTTTTAAGCTATTTTAAAATTGATTCATATTTAATTTATGCATTCAAAGAGTAAATTAGCACGCATTACATCAGAAAAAAATTAAAAGAATCAAAATTTTAATTTTATTTTATTTTCAATCATCAATAACCCTAGATAAGTCTAAGGGCTAATTAGAATATGCTCTATATGTCGGCCCCATTTTCTCAAACTTAATTAATTAATGTCCTTATTACTCTTTCATAAAAGGAGTAGAATAAATATTTTAAAGTGCCTAGTTGGTTATCTAGCTCCCCAATCTAGGCTGAAATAAGATGATATTTGGACTTCATTTGTTAGCTTTAGTCCAGTATTATTTAGTGACCAAATTTCGATCAAGGTTCTGAGGTGGATTCCAAATCTTAAGTCCTCCTTCTGTGAGAATATAATCCTCCATTCTAATAAAATGATTAATATGGGCCTCTGAAAGGATACAACTCAGCGGGGACATAATAGAAAGGTTATAAACTCACTATCCCATAAGACAAAATGATCGTAGGCCTTTCTACTCTTCATAAGAGGGCTAATGGGAGGGAAGATGAGATCATACATATGATTAACCATTGAGGATAATGACTTTCACCTACGTACCTCAATAGGTAATGATATGTATAACCTTATCAAAGTTATGAGATTTCACCCATCTGATACATCAGCTCAAGTGAAGTTTACTTGATGTGGATTTTAGTTTCCTACGGGCACAAGCCCTCATGGTTAATTACATCTTAAGTTGGGACCTAAGAAGACTATCGATTAAGGAATATACATTATTCTCTCAAATGGGATTGATATATAGGGAATAGTCTAGGAGCATCCTATTCAGAGAGAAGGAAAGGCACAACTTGTCTTGGTCAGCATTCATTTTGAAAGTTCGTTACGGATGTTAGGCCCTATATGAACTGGCCCAAGGCTAATAAAGAGAGAGGTAATTTGGAAAAGAAGAATCTTTTAAACAAAGACAAAAAACCAAACCAAAATCACCACAAAAAAGTGCGGAAGAAAAAAATAAATGCGGAAGCAAATAATAAGAAAAGAACACACCGGATTTATAGTGGTTCGGTCAAACCTTGACCAACGGACACTCCTTGGAGGCACCCTCAAAGTATTGCACTAAAAAAGTGTCTCTCCTTTAGCCCCCACAGCTAGGCGGAGAAGACCTTACAAAATCACTTCCACCTTCCCCGGTGCGGAGGAGTCGTTGGGTCCTTTGACACCAAAGAGATCTTCTTCTTTGGTGAACTTACCTTGAGACAAGCCTTGAATCTGATGGTACTAAGGTGCGAGTTCGTCGAAGCAACCGTGTGGATTCCCCACCACACTCCCTTGAGTTCCTCTCCCTCACAGGATCTTCTCCCTTTCAAACTCCACCCTATCCTCTCTCCCTTTCAAGCTCTCTCTTCAAGTTTCCCCCACAAGAACGAAGCTACATTGACTGCCAAAGACACTTACAAAGTGCCTTGCCATAGCTTAAATAGAGGCTCTCAAAATGAGCTCATTAATGCAAGTTGCCGCCATTATCGTCCAGGATGATATCCTGGCCGATTAGCACAAATTTGAGGAAAATCATCCTGAATATCGCCCTGAAATGAAGCTGGAAGATGTCTAATCATCTCGGACGATCTTGCGATCGGCCTGGACGAAATCCCAATTAATTGTTTTCCAAAACTGCCTGAGAAATTTTCGAAAAATTGACCTCGATCGGCCAGGATGATATTTTATAGTCCAGGCCGATATACCAGGACGATATCCAAAAAAAGATTTTCCTAAGTAGATATGGCGGCAGATTCTTTCTGAATTGAGCCGACCGTCCTGGCCGATACAAAATCGTCCAGGACGATGTGTTTTGTAGAAAGACGGCTGCTTTAATGTGGATGCCCTAATTAGGGTTTCTACTTTTGTCAGATCATCTAAGATGATATAAATATCATCCCGGATGATGTTACCAAAAATATAAATCTTTTAGGGCACAACAGAAAATCTTCCAAGTTACAAATCATCAGATGCCACATCAAATACAACAGACTCAAGAAAGGAAAAAGATTACAAACTGACATAGACCTAGTCTACCTAATGTTGAGCTAGTTCTAGATTGCAGTCTGATCGTGTGGACCTGAAACGTTAGCACATAAGCCAATCGTAGAGAAATAAGGAATGTTTGCTAACATCAAAATCATAAACCATAGATCCACAACAATCTCCCCCTTTTTTATGATGGCAAAAATATTTCAATTTGAATTTTCAAAAAAGCAATTTCTCCTAATCTCCCCCTCACTAGAATAATCCCTTTTAAAAAATAGGGGAGATAAAAATATTTTTGTTATTTTTAATTTTTGAAAACAAGATACAAAATACGATAACAGTATAAGACTGCTGTGTTCTCCCCCTTTGACATTATCAAAAAGAGAGGAGGCACAAACAAAAAATAAAATGAACAAGAGATAAAAACGTTCCCTGATCTAGTAAAAAAAAAAATATTCTTAAAATGAGAAAATTACCTCTTGGTTTTAATAAAAAACATAGTAGAATTGGATTGACAACGCATAGCCC
>NW_021319309.1:1832748-1850788 GCF_001605985.2 Dendrobium catenatum | reverse complement strand
AGTCTAGATTTGCACTTCATTAGTTAGGTTCGGGTCAATATTTTATAGTACCCAAATTAGATTTAGGTTCTGAGGCTGATTCTTTTTAGATCTTAAGTCCTCACTTTCCGAGAATATAATCCCAAATTTCTAATAAAATGTCAACTTAAACATAAAATTTTCTCTTAAAATGTAAAGCCCAATATAGGATAGACTGAGGTTGCCTCTGAGTTTTTCAGAATCCTGTTCCTCCTACTTTTCTTCCTTTGACCCGTTAATAAATGTTCAACATTGAGCTTTCACCTTGAAAAATTCCTACTTCTGTTCCTTGTCATTTACTTTGTAGTTAAAGGGTATGAAATCGCTGCTTTAATCGAGAGTTTTCATAGGAGCATTCCTCCTAAGATGTAATTAACTATAGGAGCTTGCTCCTATAGGGATTTGAGTACTCCAGACTAAAATAAACCTTGTTTTATTCGTATAAAATAAGGGAAGAATCTTTGGGAACGTAGATATTTTTAAAACCTTATTTCTAATTTTGAATAGACTTGTAGAATGTTATTATTATCTTTTCAGATAATATAATATTACAATTGTTATATTCAACTTTAGAAATAATGAATTTTATAAAACTCATTCTCGCTTTTGGATATCTTGAAGAATGTTATGTTCGTCTTTTAAGATGATATAATATTCTTCTTGCCATATTTAAATAAAAGAATGAATAAACTTTTTCAAAAACGTATTTTTATCTTTAAACATATTCTATAGAATTTCATGTTCATCTTTTGAGATGATATGTTATTCTTTGAATTATGTTTGACTATAGAAATATCAATTTTCTAAACCCTATTTTGTTATTGAATCCATTGTAGAATATTATGTCAATCTCTCGAGACTGTACTTAATTCTCAACGTAGTATTCGATTACAAAATAGGAGAAATCAAAATCTGCGTGGTGACATAAATTTTCCCACCAGATGTGATCGTATCAATCAGCCTTAATTGCTTTCCATAATTGATAGATTAATCTAGGCATAATTGTGTTGTATCGTCCAAGATGATATGGAGACTGTTCGGGCTGATAATTTAAAATCAGGAATACCTAAATTGATCATGGAGGCTGATTCTTTTTTATTTGAGCATATTATCTTGGCCGATACAAGTATCATCCAAGATGATTTGCTTAATGATGGCTGCTTAACAAGGATGCCCCAATTATGGTATCTATTTATAGTTGAATCATCCTGGCCGATAAGAATATCGTCTAGGCCGATGAACTCAAAACAGAAAACCTCTCAAGTGTGTGTGTGCAAGCATACTTAGCATCAGGAACCACTTTTATAATTGACTCAAGAAAGGAAAAATTACAAACTTGACTCAACCTAAATCTACCCTTTCTTGAGCTAGCTTGAGTAGCATTCGATCGTGTGATTCTGAAAAAATTAGTAGGCAAACTAGTCGTAGAAAAACATAAATGCTTGCGATCATCGAAAGTCTAATCCATAATCTCATATTCGCAATAATCTCCCCCTTTTTGATGATGACAAACATAAACAGAGAATTCCAAACAGTTATGGAAGAAAACAATTATGGCAATTTAGGAAAAAAAAAAGTTCACTATGTTCCAAAATTCAAAGTACAAGATACATCATACTACTCCCCCTTTTGTTATCACAAAAAGGAGGGGAACACAAATAAAAATATAACATAAACTAAAAGAAAACATGAAAAAAAAACAAACTACATAAAACTGAAACTAAAACTATAAGAGAAATAAATTAGAAAAACACAAAGAAAATTAAAAAAATGAGGGCCCCTGATCATCAGACGGAGGTGGTGGCTGCTGGAAGAAGGTGGAAAATGTGGCAAACTGTGCCCCAAACCAGGCAATGTCCTGGTCGTGCTGCTGATGCTAGTGTGCAACATAGGCATCAAACCGGGCCACATCCTCAGCGTGCTGCTGCAGTTGGTGTGCTACGAACATGTTGAAGCGGGTCTCCAATTGATTAAATCTCTCCACCCAACTGATCCAGCTAAGAGTGCTAGTGCAGATGAACAGGTTCAGGAACAGGAGCGGGAGCGGTAGACTCCTCCTCCTCTGCCCTCTGATCTTGCCCATTCCCTGGGTGGAGATGAGTTCTGTGAAGGGCATTGAAGGACTTATTTGAGTAGAAAGGTGGCGGATGGTTGGGAGGAGCAGGATATTGAAGGTTGTATTTGGATTCTAGAATATATGTAATGATGTGTCCTAGAGCAAGATTGGGCTTTCTTCTATGACCTAGATCTCGAATGGTAGTCAAATGCTCGATGTAGCGAAAGATCAAGTCTATGGCATTGAATTCTGTATGGGCCAAAATGTAAAAGGTTGCAAGTGAAAGAAGTGGATTGATGTGAACTTGTTCCTTGACTTTTGGAATAACAGAAGTGCGAAGGACATGTTAGATTATTCTCGCATCTTTGAGTAAGGAGATAGTCTCTCTAATATGAAAGTGTGACTTAGTATGGCGAAGAAAGTGATTTGTAGTAGACCAGTAAAATACAGGATCAGAGATAAGAGTATGCAGCTTATCCCCAGTGGTTGACAGCTTCAACAGTTTGTTAGGGATGTTAGGGATGTTAAGCCCATAAGAACTAGCCCGAGGCTAACCAAGAGGGGGGTGAATTGGTATTTAAAAAAAATTCTTTATGTAAAGAACTACAAACTTAAAACCAAATTACCACAGAAATCAAAGTGCAAAAATAAATAAATTCGAAAGAAAAATAAAAAAAGATCACACCAGATTTATAGTGGTTCAGTCAATCCTTGACCTACGTCCAATCCTCGGAGGCACCCTCTGAGAATTGCACTAACTAAGTGTCTCTCCTTTGGCTCCCACAGCTAGGCGGAGAAGCCTTTACAACAGACTCCTTTTCACCAACCCGGTGCGGCAGAGAATCGACTCCTTTTGCTTTCTCCTAAAGCAGGCAGAGAACCAAGACCTTTTGGTGAAGTAGACCTCCCAAGAACCTCCCATGAATGAAGGGCAAAGAACAGAGAAGATGACTTAGAACCTTGATTGGAGTAACCTTTATGAACCCTCTCATAAACTATCCCTCACAAGTTACTCTCTCTCTCTCTCTCTCTCTCTCTCTCTCTCTCTCTCTCTCTCTCTCCAAAGGCTCTTTCAGGTCAAGATAGCTGCACTCAAGGTCTTACTGCATGAGAAAATTTAGGTCCTTTAAATAGAATTTTAAGAACCGACATTATCGTCCAGGATGATAGGAATATCTTCATGGTTGATTAGTACAAAATAAGCTCAATCAGACTGGACTAATTAGGATGATCAGAAGAAAATTGGTTATATCATCCAGGCCGGTACAATATCATCCTGGACGATTAGTTCAAATTCGAGTACAATCATCCGGAACATGGCCCTGAACAAATTTTGGCCGATATCAATCGTCCAGTCCATCATCCTGGCCGATTATGCTATCGGCCCGACCTATGTGATCGTATCAATCAGCCTTAATTGCTTTCCATAATTGCTAGATTAATTTAAGCATAATTATGCTGTATCATCCAGGAAGATATGGAGATCATCCGGGCTAATAATTTAAAATAAAGTATACCTAAATTAAACATGGCGGCTGATTCTTTCTGATTTGAGCCTATCGTTCAGAATGATTTGCTTAAAAATGGCTGCTTAACCAGGATGCCCTAATTAGGGTTTTTGTTTTTAATTGAAACATCCTTGCCGATAGGAACATCGTTCAAGTCGATGTACTTAAAATAGAAAAACTCAGAAAATCCCTCAAGTGTGTGTGTGCAAGGTTACTTAGCATCAGGAACTACTTTTACAATTAACTCAAGAAAGGAAAAATTACAGACTTGACTCAACCTAAATTTACCCGATCTTGAGCTGGCTTAAGTTGCATTCGATTATGTGATCCTGAAAAATTAGTAGGCAAAGCAGTCATAGAAAAACATGAATGTTTACTATCATCAAAAGTCTAATCCATAATCTCATATTTGCAACAATCTCCGCCTTTTTGATGATGGCAAATATTAACAGAGAGTTCCAAACAGTTATGGTAGTTTCGTAAAAAAAATAGTTCACTAAGTTCCAGAATTAAAAGTACAAGATACATCATACTCCTCCCCCATTTAACATCATAAAAAGGAGGGAAACACAAATAAAAACATAACTAAAACTAAAACAAAACATAAAAAAACAAACTATAGAAAAACTAAAACTAAAACTAGAATAGAAACAAACAAGAAAAACATAAAGAAAATAAAAAAAATGAGGCCCCTGATCATAAAACGGAGGTGGTGGTAGTGGTGGTAGATGGAAGGAGGAAAATGTTGCAAACTGTTCCCTAAACTAGGACATGTCTTGGTCATGCAGCTGCTACAGGTGTGCAACATAGGCAACGAACCGAGCCACATCCTCAGCGTGCTGCTGCTGCTGGTGTGCTACGAACATGTCAAAGCGAGTCTCCAATTGATCAAATATCTCCACCAATTGATCCAACTGAGAGTGCTGGCAGAGAGGAACAATTTCAAGAACAGGAGTGGGTGCGCGAGCCTCCTCCTACTCTGCCCCCTGAGCTTCCCCATCCCCTTGGTGGAGATGAGTACTATTAAGGGTATTGAAGGAATTGTTTGAGTAGAAAGGTGGCGGATGGTTGTGAGGAGCAAAATATTAAAGGTTGTATTTGGATTCTATAATATATGTAATGATGTGTCCTAGAGCAAGATTGGGCTTTCTTCTATGAACTAGATCTTGAATGGTAGTCAAATACTCGATGTAGTGAAAGATTAGGTCTGTGGCTTTGAATCCTCTATGGGCCCGAATGTAAAAGGTAGTAAGTGAAAGAAGTGGAGTGACGTGGACCCTGTCCCCAGCTTTTGGAATAACATAAGTGCAAAGGACATGCTAAATTGTCCTAGCATCTTTAAGTAAAGAGCTAGTCTCTCCAACATGAAAGTGTGCAATGGTGTGGTAAAGAAAGTGATTTGTAGTGGACCAATCAATGTAAGGATCAGAGATAATAGTATGCAGTTTATCCCAAGTGGTGGACAGGTGCAACAATTTATTAGGGATGTTAAGCCCTTAAGAACTAACCCGAGGCTAACCAAGAGGGGGGAATTGGTATTTTTGAAAAAAAATTATATATGTATAGAATAACAAAACTTAAAACCAAATTACCACAGAAATCAAAGTGCCAAAATAAATAAATGCTGAAGCAAAAGAAAGAAAGATCACATCGGATTTATAGTGGTTCGGTCAATCCTTGACCTACGCCCACTCCTCGGAGGCACCCTCCGAGTATTGCACTTACTAAGTTTCTCTCCTTTAGCTCTCATAGCTAAGCAGAGAAGCCTTTATAATAGACTCCTTTTAACCAACCCCGGTGCGGCACAGAACCGACTCCTTTTGCTTCCTCCTGAAGCTGGCAGACAACCCAGACCTTTTGCTGAAGTAGACCTCCCAAGAACGAAGGACAAAGAATGGAGACGTCTACTTGGAACCTTGCTTGGAGCAATATTTGTGAACCCTCTCACAAACTCCCCCTCACAAGTTCCCCTCTCTCTCTCTCTCTCCCTCTCCCAAGGCTCTCTCAGGTCAAGACAGCAGCACTCAAGGTCTTATTGTTAGAGAAAATTTGGGTCCTTTAAATAGAATTTCAGGAACCAACATTATCGTCCAGGATGACTAGAATATTGTCCTGGCCGATCAATATAAAATAAGCACAATAAGTCGGACAAATCAGGACGATCAAAAGAAAATTGGTTACATCGTCCATGCCCATAAAATATCATCCTGGATGATTAGTTCAAATTCGAGTACAATCATCCTGAATAGATTCTGGCCGATGTCAATCGTCCAGTCCATCATCCTTGATGATTATGTAATCGGCCCGGTCGATGTGATCGTATCAATAATCCTTAATTACTTTCCATAAATGCCATATTAATTTAGGCATAATTGTGATGTATCATCCAGGATGATATGGAGATCGTATGGGCCTTTAATTTAAAATAAAGAATACCTAAATTGATCATGGAGGCTGATTCTTTTTTATTTGAGCATATTGTCCTGGCCGATACAAGTATCGTCCAAAATGATTTGCTTAATGATGGCTGTTTAACAAGGATGCCCTAATTAGGGTTTCTATTTTTAGTTGAATCGTCATGGCCGATAAGAATATCATCAAGGCCGATGTACTCAAAATAGAAAAACTCAGAAAACCTCTCAAGTGTGTGTGTGCAAGTTTACTTAGCTTCAGGAACCACTTTTAAAATAGACTCAAGAAAGAAAAACATTACAGACTTGACTCAACCTAAATCTACTCGATCTTGAGCTGGCTTGAGTTGCATTCGATCGTGTGATCCAAAAAAATTAGTAGGCAAAGCAGTCATAGAAAAACATGAATATTTCCTATCATCAAAACTCTAATCCATAATCTCATATTTGCAACAATCTCCCCCTTTTTGGTGATGGCAAACATAAACAGAGAGTTCCAAACAGTTATGAAAGTAAACAGTTATGGTAGTTTAGTAGAAAAAATAGTTCACTAAGTTCTAAAATTCAAAGTACAAGATACATCATACTTCTCCCCCTTTTTACATCACAAAAAAGAGGGAAACATAAACAAAAACATAACAAAAACTAAAATAAAAACTTAAAAAAACAAACTACAGAAAACTGAAACTCAAACTAGAAGAGAAACAAACTAGAAAAACATAAAGAAAACAAAAAAAATGAGGGCCCCTAATCATCGGACGGAGGTGGTAGTGATGGTGGTTCCTAGAAGAAGGTGGAAAATGTGGCAAACTATGCCCCAAACGAGGCCATGTTCTGGTCGAGCTGCTGCTGCTTGTGTGAAACATAGGCAAGGAACCGGGCCATGTCCTCAGCATGCTGCTGCTGGTGTGCTACGAACGTGTTAAAGCGGCTCTCCAATTGATCAAATCTCTCCACCAACTGATCCAGCTGAGAGTGCTGGCGGAGAGGAGCAGGTTCAGGAACAGGAGTAGGAGCGGGAGCCTCCTCCTCCTCTGCCCCTTGAGCTTCCCCATCCCCTGGGTGGAGATGAGTACTGTGAAGGGCATTGATGGAATTATTTAAGTAGAAACGTGGCGGATGGTTGGGAGGAGCAGGATATTGAAGGTTGTATTTGGATTCTAGAACATATGCAATGATGTTTCCTAGAGCAAGATTGGGCTTTCTTCTATGACCTGGATCTCGAATGATAGCCAAATGCTCGATGTTGTGAAAGATAAAGTCTGTGGTATTAAATTCTCTATGGGCCAGAATGTAAAAGGTAGTAAATGAAAGAACTTGAGTGATGTGGACTCGGTCCCGAACTTTTGGAATAACAAAAGTGCAAAGGACATGCTGGATTATCCTAGCATCTTTGAGTAAAGAGCTAGTCTCTCCAACATGAAAGTGTGCGTTCGTGTGGCAAAGAAAGTAATTTGCAGTGGACCAGTCAAAGTCAGGATCAGAGACAAGAGTTTGCAGCTTATCCTCAGTGGTATAAAGCTACAACAGTTCGTTAGGGATGTTAAGCCCTTAAGAACTAGCCCGAGACTAACCAAGGGGGGGGGGGTGAACTGGTATTTTTTTTTAAAAAAATTCTTTATATAAAGAAATACAAAACTTAAAACCAAATCACCGCAATAATCAAAGTGCAAAAATAAATAAATGCGGAAGCAAAACAAAGAAAGACCACACCAGATTTATAGTGGTTCTGTCAATCATTGACCTACGTCCACTCCACGGAGGCACCCTCCCAGTACGCACTAACTAAGTGTCTCTCCTTTAGCTCTCACAGCTAGGCGGAGAATCCTTTACAACATACTCCTTTTCACCAACCCCGGTGCGGCAGAGAACCGACTCCTTTCACTTCCTCCTGATGTAGGCAGAGAACCTAGACCTTTTGCTGAAGTAGACCTCTCAAGAACCTCCCAAGGAGGAAGGACAAAGAATGGAGATGATGACTTGGAACCTTACTTGTAGTAACACTTTGTGAACCATCTCATAAACCCCCCCTCATAAGTTCCTCTCTCTCTCTCTCTCTCTCTCTCTCTCTCTCTCTCTCTCTCTCTCTCTCTTTCAAGGCTCTCTCAGGTCAAGATAGCAGCACTCAAGGTCTTATTGTATAAGAAAATTTGGGTCCTTTAAAAAGAATTTGAAGAATCGACAATATCGTCCAGGACGATAAGAATATTGTCCTGGCCGATCAGTATAAAATAAGCTCAATTAGCAGGGATGAATCAGGATGATCAGAAGAAAATTGGTTACATTGTCCAGGCCGATACAATATCATCCTGGATGATTAGTTCAAATTTGAGTACAATCATCCTAAACATCGACCTGACCAGATTCTGGCTGATGTCAATCATCCAGTCCATCGTCCTGACCAATTATCCAATCGGCCCGACCGACGTGATCGTATCAACCAGCCTTATTTGCTTTCTATAATTGCCAGATTAATCTAGGCATAATTGTGTTATATCGTCCAGGACGATATGGAGATTGTCTGGGCCGATAATTTAAAATAATAAATACCTAAATTTATTATGGTGGCTGATTCTTTCTGATTTGAGCCTATCATCCCAACCAATATAAGCATCGTCTAGGAAGATTTGCTTAATCATAGCTGCTTAACAAGGATGCCCTAATTAGGATTTCTATTTTTAGTTGAATCATCCTGGACGATAAGAACACCATCCAGACCGTTGTAGTCGAAACAGAAAAACTCAAAAAACCCCACAAGTGTGTGTGTGGAAGGTTACTTAGCATAAGGAACCACCTATACAATTGACTCAAGAAATAAAAAATTACAGACTTGACTCAACCTAAATCTACCAGAACTTGAGCTGGCTTTAGTTGCATTCGATCGTGTGATCCTGAAAAATTAGTAGGCAAAGCAGTCGTAGAAAAATATGAATATTTGCAATCATCAAAAGTCTAATCCATAATCTTAGATTCACAAGAATCTCAGATTCACAAGAATCTCCCCCTTTTTTGTTATGACAAACATAAATAGAGAATTCTAAACATTTATGGTAGTAAACAGTTGTGGAAGTTTAGTAAAAAAAATAGTTCACTAAGTTCCAAAATTCAAAGTACAAGATACATCATAATACTCCACCTTTTGACATCACAAAAAGGAGGGAGACACAAATAAAAACATAACAGAAACTAAAACAAAATATAAAAAAAACAAACTACAAGAAACTAAAACTAAAACTAGAAGGGAAACAAACTAGAAAAACATAAAAAAAATAAAAAAATGAGGGCCCCTGGTCATAAGACAGAGGTGGTGGTGATGGTGGCTACTGGAAGAAGGTGGAAAATATGGAAAACTGTGCCCCAAACAAGGCCATGTCCTGGTCGTGCTGCTGCTGGTTGTGTGCAACATAGGCATCAAACAGGGCCACGTCCTCAGCGTGTTGCTGCTGCTGGTGTTCTACGAACGTGTTGAAGTGGGTCTCCAATCGATCAAATCTCTCCATTAACTGGTCCAGCTGAAAGTGCTGGCGGAGAGGAATAGGTTCTGGAACAGGAGTGGGAGCGGGAGCCTCCTCCTCTGCCCCTAGAGCTTCCCCATCCCCTGGGTGGAGACGAGTATTGTGAAGGGTAATTAAGGAATTGTTTGAGTAGAATGGTGGCGGATGGCTGGAAGGAGCAGGATATTAAAGGTTGTATTTGGATTTTAGAACATGTATAATGATGTGTCCTAGAGCAAGATTGGGCTATCTTTTATGACCTGGACCTCAAATGGTAGTCAAATGCTCGATGTAGCGAAAGATATGGTCTATGGCATTAAATTCTCTATGGGACATAATGTAAAATGTTGTAAGTGAAAGAAGTGGAGTGATGTGGACTCGGTCCTCGACTTTGGAATAATAGAAGTACGAAGGACATGCTGGATTATCCTAGCATCTTTGAGTAAAGTGCTAGTCTCTCCAATATAAAAGTGTGCATTGGAGCGGCGAAGAAAGTGATTTGTAGTGGACCAGTCAAAGTCTTGATCAGAGACAAGAGTATGCAGCTTATCCCCAGTGGTGGATAGCTGCAACAGGTTTTTAGAGAAGTTAGGGATATTAAGCCCTTAAGAACTAGCCCGAGGCTAACCAGGAGGGGGGGTTGAATTGGTATTTTTAAAAAGTTTTTCTTTATGTAAAGAACTAAAAAACTTAAAACCAAATCACCACACAAATCAAAGTGCAAAATAAATAAACATGGAAGAAAAACAAAGAAAGATCACACCGGATTTATAGAGGTTCTGTCAATCCTTGACCTACGACCACACCTCGGAGGCACCCTCCTAGTATTGCACTAACTAAGTATCTCTCCTTTAGCACCCACAGCTAGGTGGAGAAGCCTTTACAATAGGCTCCTTTTCACCAACCTCGGTGCGGCAGAGAATCGACTACTTTTGCTTCCTCCTGAAGCGGGCAGAGAACCTAAACCATTTTCTGAAGTAGACCTCCCAAGAACCTTCCAAGGACGATGGATAAGGAATGGATATGATAACTTAGAACCTTGCTTGGAGCAACCTTTATGAACCCTCTCACAAACTCCCCCTCACAAGTTCCTCTCTCTCACTCTCTCTCTCTCTCTCTCTCTCTCTCTCTCTCTCTCTCTCTCTCTCTCCCTCTCCCAAGGCTCTCTCGGGTAAAGACAGCAGCACTCTAGGTTTTATTGCATGAAAAATTTTGGGTCCTTTAAATAGAATTTCAAGAACCGGTATTATCGTCCAGGACGATAGGAAAATCGTCCTGTCCGATAAGTACAAAATAAGCTCAATCAGCTGGGACGAATCAGGAAGATCAGAAGAAAATTAGTTACATCGTCCAGGCTAATACCATATTATCCTAGACTATTAGTTCAAATTCGAGTATAATCATCCTGAACATCGCCCTGAATAGATTCTGGCCGGTGTCAATCGTCCAGTCCATTATCCTGGCCGATTATGTGATCGGCCCGTTCGATGTGATCGTATCAATAAGCCTTAATTGTCAGATTAATTTAGGCATAATTGTGCTTTATCGTCCAGAATAATATGGAGATCGTTCGGGCCGATATTTTAAAATAAAGAATACCTAAATTGATCATTTCGGTTGATTCTTTCTGATTTGAGCCTATCGTCCTGGCCGATACAAGTGTCGTCCAGGACGATTTGCTTAATGATGGCTGCTTAACTAGGATGCCCTAATTTGAGTTTCTATTTTTAGTTAAATCATCCTGGATGATAGGAACATCATCCAGGCTGATGTACTCAAAATAGAAAAAATAAAAAAACTCCTCAAGTGTGTGTGTGCAATGTTACTTAGCATCAGGAATCACTTTTACAATTGACTCAAGAAAGAAAATTTAAAAACTTGACTCAACCTAAATCTACCCGGTCTTGAGATGACTTGAGTTGCATTCGCCGTGTGATCCTAAAAAATTAGTAGGCAAAGCAGTCGTAGAAAAATATGAATGTTTTCTATCATCAAAAGTCTAATCCATAATCTCAGATTCGCAACAATCTCCCCCTTTTTATGATGACAAACATAAATAGAGAATTCTAAACATTTATGGCAGTAAACAATTATGGCAGTTTAGAAAAAAAAATAGTTCACTAAGTTCCAGAATTCAAAGTACAAGATATATCATACTACTCCCTTTTTTAACATCACAAAAAGGTGGAAAACATAAATAAAAATATAACACAAACTAAAACAAAACTTAAAAAAAAACAAACTACAGAAAACTGAAACTAAAACTAGAAGAGAAATAAACTAGAAAAACACAAAGAAAAACAAAAAAACAAGGGCCCCTGATCATCAGACGGAGGAGGTGGCGGTGGTGGTTGCTGGAAGAAGTGGAAAATGTTGCAAACTATGCCCCAAACCAGGCCATGTCCTGGTCGAGCTGCTGCTACTGGTGTGCAACATAGGCATCGAATTGGGCCACATCCTCAGTGTTCTACTGCTGCTGGTGTACTACGAACATGTCGAAGCGGACCTCCAATTGATAAAAACTCTCCACCAACTGATCTAGCTGAGAGTGCTGGCGGAGAGGAACAGGTTCAGGAATAGGAGTGGGAGCTAGAGCCTCCTCCTCCTCTGTCCTCTGAGCTTCCCCATCCCCTAGTGGAGATCAATACTTTAAAAGGCATTAAAGGAATTGTTTGAGTAGAAACATGGTCAATGGTTGGGAGGAGCAGGATATTGAAGGTTATATTTAGATTCTAGAACATATGAAATGATGTGTCCTAGAGCAAGATTGGGCTTTCTTCTATGACCTAGATCTCGAATGGTAGTCAAATGCTTGATGTAGCGAAAGATCAGGTCTGTGGCGTTAAATTCTTTATGGGCTAGAATTAAAAGGCAGTAAGTGAAAGAAGTGGAGTGATGTGGACTCGATCCCCGACTTTTGGAATAACAGAAGTGTGAAGGACATGCTGGATTGTCCTAGCATCTTTGAGTAAAGAGCTAGTCTCTCTAACATGAAAGTTTGTGTTGGTGTGGCGAAGAAAGTGATTTGCAGCGGACCAGTCAAAGTCAAGATCACAGACAAGATTATCCAGCTTATCCCCAGTGGTGGATAACTGCAACAGTTCTTTCGGGATGTTAAGCCCTTATGAACTAGCCCGAGGCTAACCAAGAGGGGGGTGGGGGGTGAATTGGTATTTTTAAAAAAAATTCTTTATGTAAAGAGCTACAAAACTTAAAACCAAATCACCACAGAAATTAAAGTGCAAAAATAAATTAACGTGAAAGCAAAATAAATAAAGATCACATCGGATTTATAGTGGTTCAATCAGTCCTTGACCTACGTCCACTCCTCGGAGACACCCTCCGAGTAATACACTAACTAAGTGTATCTCTTTTAGCTCCCATAGCTAGATGAAGAAGCCTTTACAACATACACCTTTTCATTAACCCCGGTGCGGCAGAGAACCGACTCCTTTTGCTTCCTCCTGAAGCGGGCAGAGAACCCAGACCTTTTACTGAAGTAGACCTCCCAAGAATCTCCCAAGGATAAAGGACGAAGAATGGAGATGAAAACTTGCAACGTTGCTTGGAGCAACCTTCGTGAACCCTCTCACCAGCTCCCCCTCATAAGTTCCACTCTCTCTCTCTCTCTCTCTCTCTCTCTCTCTCTCTCTCTCTCTCTCTCTCTATCCCTCTCCCAAGGCTCTCTCATGTCAAGATAGTAGCACTCAAGGTCTTATTGCATGAAAAAATTTGGATCCTTTAAATAGAATTTTAAAAACCTACATTATTGTCCAAGATGATAGAAATATTGTCCTGGCCGATAAGTACAAAATAAGCTCAATCAGTCGGGATGAATAAGGATGATCAGAAGAAAATTGGTTACATCTTCCAGGCCGATACAATATCGTCCTGGATAATTAGTTCAAATTTGAGTGCAATCGTCCTGAACATCACCCTGAATAGATTCTATCTTATGTCAATCGTCCAGTCCATCGTCCTGGCCAATTATGCGATCAGCCCAGCCGATGTGATCGTATCAATCAGCCTTAATTACTTTCCATAATTGCCAGATTAATTTAGGTATAATTATGCTGTATCATCTAGGACGATATGGAGATCGTCTGGGCCAATAATTTAAAATAAAGAATACCTAAATTGATCATTGCAGTTGATTGTTTCTGATTTGAGCCTATTGTCTTGGCTGATACAAGTATCGTCCAGGATGATATTCTTAATGACCACTGCTTAACTAGGATGCCATAATTAGGATTCAAATTTTTAGTCGAATCATCCCGACCGATAGGAACATTATCCAGGCCGACGTACTTAAAACAAAAAAACTCAGAAAACCCCTCAGGTGCGTGTGTGCAAGGTTACTTAGCAACAGGAACCACTTTTATAATTGACTCAAGAAAGGAAAAATAATAGACTTGACTCAACTTAAATCTACTCGATCTTGAGCTGGCTTGAGTTGCATTCGATCGTGTGATCCTGAAAAATTTAGTAGGCAAAGCAGTCATAGAAAAACATTAATATTTGATATCATCAAAATTCTAATCCATAATCTCGTATTTGCAACATCTATAGGGTCCTAAAGGTAGGAAGCATGCAATCATGAAAGGCTCCTAAAAGCTTTCTAAGTATAAGGAGACTTGTAGCACCGGGGGCTATGCCCCGGTGGTTTCGCCCGTAGCGTCCCCTCCAGAGTGAATGTGGGCGACTGATTTTTGTATGTGGCTCCTTCGTTTAGTTCTCCAATGCTCCTTCCCCTTTGCTCTCATAAAAGAAAGCACCTCGTAAAACAAAAAAAAAGTAAACATGGGTTGTATTAGAGCACGTTAATATATAATAAACATATAATGGAAATAAAGTACAATTAAATAAGAACACACCTCTTTTCGTTTGTATGCTAGTTGAGCCATTTGTCTTTTGTGTTTTATCATTTTTGTAAGCATTCTACCACATTTATCTCAAAAAACACAAGTAATAATGTATAACGACGAGCAACAAAAAAAGAAAGGCGACAAAGTGTCAAAAAGAATGAATGAAAACCAAAATAATAAATGGAATGTAGACATTTTACTATTGGGCATGCCTCTTCGAAGCCAAGCATGCCTCTAAAATGCCCTTCACTCTAATTTAATACAATATGAATAAGAGAAAAGGAGTTTTGAATTTCATTAGCTATCCCCACATTCCAAACAAAACACTCGAAACCCAACTCAATTAAACAAACTATTATCTAAACAAAACTCAAAGTGACAAAGGGGAAATAAGCTCCCAAACTAAAACCAAAATAAGTTTTCATTCCACATTCTTCCAACCTTATCTTTTAGAAGCAATCACTAATAAAAGAGAGACAGCTTATATAAGAAAGATCACTTTGTTCCAAAAAGAAAGATTTAGAAAACATTCCAACACAATCACTCGAAGATCATTCTCATAAAGAAATTCATAAGATTTTCCTACATTTCATGTTGAAAGCAAATTCTAACAAAAAAATCTCTATCTCACTTACTTATTTAAACTCAAAACTTATGCCAAACGAATTTGAGAAAAGAAAGAGAGACTTTTAGAACTTCGTATTCATCCAATAGTTCAAATAGCCTTCCAACATGAGCCAAAATACTCGAGTCACAATTTTATACGAAATTTATCAATGCTTATGATTCGACCTCAAAAAAACAAACTATGAAGAAACTACACATAATAATATCATCATATGAATTTGAGAGAAGAAAGAAAACTCAATGCAGCTCAATTTTCTTTTAAGAATTCACATAAAAGATAAAAGAAATAATAAAAAAAAGTCTTTAATTAAAGAATATGTCACTTATGATACTAGTATTCGGGAGAAAGAATAATGGTTGAAGAACATTATAGTGACAAGCATAATCCAACAAGATATTCAAACTAACTTATGACTAATTTCAACATACAATTTACCTTCAATTTTTTTTTGAATTATTCTTCACTTATTTAAAGAAAAAATATCCAGAAATCAGGAACAAAAGAAATAAAGCAATACCAATATATCCTTTTTCTCCCATAAGAAATCCGATTCAAACACTTCCATAAGAAATTTCGCTTCAGGAGAAATAGTTATTACTTTCAACAATAAGGAAATTAAACTCCTTTTTTTTTACTAACATAGCACAAATTGCACAAGACTCATTTCACAAAGATAAGCTATGAATTGAATAATGCGAACATATAAACTATCGACCAATCGCTATTTATAGGACAAATGCAATTCAAAGACATACAGTGAAACTCTAGTGTCTATGATTTCACATAAAGCTCTAATACAAACAAAGCCATCATATTACTTTTTGGAAGGCATTACACAAGGTAATTGGCATGCATCGTGTAAATTGAGGTATGTGAGGTTGCATATGATCAAGAGAAGTTAAAATCTTCTTATCTACACTTGAGGGAAAATGAAACCCCATTTTCTTTTTTTATTCACAAAATTAATAAGTAAAACATATCAAACTCATTTTGAATCCCTTCGAAGTTATGGTCTCAAGGTGAGTAAGCAAATATACATTGACGAAATTAGACAAGATATATAATAATCTCATGAGAGATATGCAGTTTTTGACTGTAAACCTGATAAGATTCCGGGTCCTATTCAATTCCCACAACATGCGTATATAGAAACAAGAGCATAAGCCTACTCCATATAAGGGCATCTTAAAACTTTAACCTAATCAACCACAAAGCTCTAAAATAGATCTATCGCATTTGAAAGCTTCCAAACTAATAAACTAGTTTGTGGCGCTCATATAAGGTTTCGACAAAGAACAACAAAAGAGGGAATTCCACAATGGTGTTTTCTTTAAAAAAAATGTTTCACCTAATAATTGGTGTGCAACCACATAAATCTAGACAAATGAATTAATTGAGAATATCATGTTTCCACCTCTTTTTACATGTATAACTCAACCATATGCACACATCAAACACAACATGAATAAGGTAAGTCAAAGTGAACTTGCTTTTTTTTTTTTTTTCTTTTAAAGAGGAAATCAACATTCAATAGATACAATGTAATTACCACCAATGGCATGGTCAAAGCATACATGAACATGAAATTTTTCTTAAGAACATCCACTAAAAAAAAACTTCTTAAGTTCCATTTGATGATACGGAAATGGTAGAATATAAACTAGCATTCTCAACCTTCATGACATTTGAAGCATACAACATTCATTCACAAGCGTTGAAATTCAAAAAAAAAAAAAAAAAGAAATCCATGAAAGAAAGACATACAACTTTACACATGTCTCATTGAATAAATAAGTTTGTTTTTCATTTTTTTTTTTAAACCTCTAAACCATGCATCAAGAACACTTTTATATAAAGGAGATCATTATGTAGAGCTTTAACGTAAGCAAAATTGTAATGACCTTCTTTGGGGCGTTGTCCCAAACATCTCACATGCATACCTTGATAAAAGATCAACATGACTCCCCACACTTTCCCACCATTCACACCTAGAACTTTATATCATATAGCATGAATCAAGTATAAACTCACGCACTAGTTACTCACTCTCAAACAACATATCACTTTGTTTGCACCATATAAACTTATTAATAGTTAGAAACCATCATTTACATTTCCTAAAAGCATTAATGCACCATTGGGAGACCAAACTAATATAACAAAACTAAGTAATAATGAATAGTAGTGAATGCTTTATCAAACTAATTGTAATAGAAATCAAACTCTTTCAACCACATATTGATGAAGACACATTAACTGGATAAAGAGAAGAATGAAGGGGAAGAAAAGAAAGAAAAGAAGAGGAAGAAGAAGAAGAAGAAGAAGAAGAAGGAAGATTAGAGGAAGAAGAAGAAGAAGAAGAAGGGGAAGAAGGAAGGGAAGAGGAGGATCTCACCTTGCGGAGAAGAACAGGGAAAAAATTACGTCATGTTCAGACTGGAGAGGAGTTTTGCCTCTATGGTGTTAACGTAAGAGAGAAAATAAAAGGGAGAATGTTCGGGTATCTGCTTTAGCCCGAGCATAGGCGAAGGATGGGATTTTGAGCTCCTAGAGCAGGAAAATTGAGAGAGAGTGGGAGCGAGTGCAAAACCAGGAGCTGGAGTGGGAGGGGGGATTTCGGTCTTGACTCCTTCTAGGTTTTACAAATCACCGAGAGAGAGAGGGGGAGTGGGGCCTTAATGCTTGGGAGAGTCACAGGCTTAGGAGATAATCCTACTACTTCATCTTCTCGATCCCGCTTCCAAACACCGATTCATGCTCTATAGTGCTGCTATCCGCTGATCGATGATTGCATTCCTCCAAAAATGAGTGTATCACGCGATTAAGCACTGCGGCAATGACAGAGTTCATATTTTGTGGAGATCAAAGCTATTAAATCAAATTTATTGATCTAGTATGAGGTTAAAATTGGTTTAGAAAGTTATTCATGTTGCGGATCTATGACATATGATTTTGATGATAGCAAACATTCTTTGTTCTCTACATCTACTTTATGTACTGACATTTTAGGTTCACACGATCGGAATGCAATTTGGAATCAGCTCAAGATTGGGTAGACTA
>NW_021319309.1:1829197-1832648 GCF_001605985.2 Dendrobium catenatum | reverse complement strand
CCTTCTCCTTTTCTCCCTCTGGCTTTCTAACAGTTGAGGCTTTCTGCTATTTTTTAATGGAAAATTTTCCCTACTCGACTTAGCGCCCCTCCTTTTGTGCAGAAGTTAGGAGATTTCTCTTTTTCTTTCCCCCCTAGCTTTCCAACAGTTGACGCTTTCCGCTATTTTCGAGTGGGAAGTTTTCCCTGCTCAACTTAGTGCCCCTTCTCTTGCGTAGAAGTGAAGGGATTTTTTCTTGCTCTTCTTTTCCCCCTGGCTTTCTAACAGTTGTGGTTGTCCACTATTTTCGAGTGAGAAATTTTCTCTGCTCGACTTAGTGCCCCTCCTCTTGTGCAGAAGTGAAGGGATTTTTTTCTGCTCTTCTTTTCCCTTGGCTTTTCCGATGTTAAGGCATTCCGCTATTTTCTGAGTAGGTGATTTTCCCTGCTCGACTCAGCGCTCCTCCTATCGCGTAGAAGTTGGAGACTTTCTCCTCCATCATTCTAACTTTCTTACAGTTGAGGCATTCCCCTGTTTGTTGTAGGCGACATCCCCTATTAAAATTTAAGGCCCCTCTCTGTGTGTAGAAGTTAGAATTTTTAACGTCATTTGAGCGGAAGTCGGTCAGTGATGGACGGTCGAGTTGAAGCCCATTAGCAGTCAACGATCGAGTGTAGAGGTGAAGGAGAGAGTTCGAGGGTGCGCTTCAAGTAGCAGTTGAGCGAGAAGCCGATGATGGCCGATATGAAGTGAAGGACCTCCAGTAAATATTAGATGAATGATGGAATGATGGAAAGAGTCCAGTGGCATTTTTCCCATGCAATATGCATCCAAATTGAAGTGTACCGACAACAGATATCACTGATCAGTCAAGGGGCCGGAGCAGTGTGTTATGTTAGTGGCAAGGCAACACATGTATAGTGCTAACTGAGTTGAGGCTTAATGAAGATCAAATTGTAATCTGTCTTATTGCTTGATGTATAATCTTGTAATATAACTCCAATGATATTATGTATGAAGTTCGGATTATTGTATGAGCTCGATGCTTGTTTTTCATTTGAAATGAACTCGTTATCGAAAGAAAACTAAGTTATTTCACGCCTCTTTAAGGTATGCTTTAAATGTGCCTTTTGTGCTCTTTGAGATTTTTTAGTCTTCCAGAATTTTATATTCATGTGTAGAAGAGACCAAGAGAATCCACTAAGGATGTAAGACCTATCCGAGGTTGTATGTCAGAGCCCTGCTCGATGATATTAACCTGAGTAGAAGAGGTCGGGAGAATCCACCAAGGATGTAAGACCTATTCGAGGTTATATGTCAGAGCCCTGCTCGATTACGTTAACATGTGTGGAAGAGGTTGGGAGAATCCACCAAGGATGTAAGACCTATCTGAGGTTGTATGTCAGAGCCCTGGTCGATGACGTTAACATGTATGGAAGAGGTCAGTAGAATCCACCAAGGATGTAACACCTATCTGAGGTTGTATGTTAGAGCCCTACTCGATGAAGTTAACCTGTATGGAAAAGGTCGGGAGAATCCACCAAGGATGTAAGACCTATCCAAGGTTGTATGTCAGAGCCCTGCTCGATGACGGTAACCTTTTGGAAAAGGTCGGATAAAATCACCCTGAGATTGATCATCAAGTGATTGAGATACAATATAGATTGTATATTTCTCAAATCACAAAGAAAGAGTTTGAGAAATTTTTTATCTTTCATAAGAGAAAATAATATCACAACAATATGAGCATCACATTACTATATTATGTAAGACAGTACAATAGTTTCCTAGTATGATTTAGGGATATATAAGTTATAATGATTCAACATATAAGATATATATATGGGCACAATACAACATTTAACTTGGAAGAAAACATTAAAGATATCAAAGTTGAAAGTTCGTTAGGGATGTTAAGCCCTACAGAAATGGCCCAAGCTAACCAAGAGGGGGGGTGAATTGGTATTTTTTAAAAAAAATTCTTTTCACAAAGAAGTAAAATCTCATAAACCAAAATCACACCACAAAAAAAAATTGCGGAAATTAAAGTGAGGAAGCAAGAAACAATAACACATAAATTTATAGTGGTTCGGTCAACTCAACCTACGTCCACTCCCCGGAGGCACCCTCCGAGTATTGCACTACAGTTGTGACTCTCCTTTAGCCCCCGCAGCTAGGCGGAGAAGCCTTTACAAAGAAACTCTTTTTGCCACCCCGGTAAGGCAGAGAATATATCTCCTTTTGCTTCCTCCTGAAGCTGGCAGAGAACCACAATCATGCTGAATCCTTACTTCTACCGACCCTTCCACGGACGAGAAACTCTAGATGAAGAATAAGCAGAGCGATCCTTTTAGCAACCCTTGTGAATCCCCTTACAAGCTCCCCCTCACAAGATCCTCTCTCTCTCTCTATCTCTCTCTCTCTCTCTCTCTCTCTCTCTCTCTCTCTCTCTCTATCTCTCTCTTTCTCTCCTCAAGCTCTTCTCAGGTCAAGGCAAAAGCAAAAGATTATTCAAAATGTTGAACCAGAGCTATTAAATTTAAGAGCTTCAAGGGAGCTTATTAATTGCAAGTTGCCGACTATATCATCCAGGGCGATATGGACATCGTCCTGGCCGATTAGTACAAATCTAAGAAGATCGGCCAGAGCATCGCCTTGAATGCAAACTGGATGATTTAAAATTGGCTTGATCATCCTGGACGATCTCACGATCATCCAAGCCAATCAGTTCAAATCTGAGGAAAATCATCGAGAGCATCGCCCTGAATTTGATCTGGCTGATATTTATCGTCCAGAAGTGACTAAGGTTTTTTAATATATCATCCTGGCCGATACTGCGATCATCCAGGATGATATGATCGTATCAATCATCCTTAATTACTTCCTTGATTTCTCTGATTAATTAAGGCATAATTGTGAATATCGTCCAGGCTGATCTAAGATCGTCCTGGTCGATTACCAAAAAATACAAAATACCTTAATTGTTTATGGCCGCAATTTCTTTCTGTTTTGAGCTTATCGTCCTAGTCGATACGTGTATCGTCCAGGATGATCTGTTAATGATGGTTGCCTTAATTAATAATCCTGAATAGAATTTTTGTTTTAATTTAGATCGTCCATGCTGATATAAATATCATCCTGGCAGATGTGAGTAAAAATAAAAATTCTAAGTCTCTCAAGTGTGTGTATGTAGGGTTACTTAGCATCAGTCTTTTGTAACATTACAAATAGACTCAAGAAGAGAAAAAATAAATTACAGACTGACTCAACCCTAAACTACGCAATCTTGAACTGGCTTCGTTTGTTCGTCCGATCTTCGATTCCTGAAAAGTTAGAAGTAACAGGAAGTCCAAGAGAATCAATAGTGTTTGTCAATCATCAAAGTATAAGTCATAAAAATAGATTTGCAACAATCTCCCCCTTTTTGATGATGGCAAAACACTATGAAGACAATCAGCAGTAAAAATTATGG
>NW_021319309.1:1821479-1829097 GCF_001605985.2 Dendrobium catenatum | reverse complement strand
TTAAACAAACCCTCCTCCAAAGGAGGTTTTGCAGTAATAAAAGAATTATTTTTATTCAAAATCGTGATAGGGTCAAATACAATAATAAAATTAGATGGAATAGAAGATTTAGAACTAAGGTTAACATCATGCCTTTGAACCAAATTGTCAGTAAAATTCAGTTTGACAGTAGCCTGAACAGAAATCAGCATACCCAAATTTGAAATAGGCTCTCTGCCTTGATTATCGTTACCAATATTACCAACTAGAGAATCATTATCATTACCATAATTACCCACATTGTCAATACCAATTTTACCAACATTATCCAAATTACCAAAATCAATATTAGGTTCTATTCCTTTAGGATTAGAAATTGTATCAAGAACAGCCAAAATTAAATCACTACAATGTAAAGGTCTAACAAAAATCAAGTTCTTACAGAGATGGGGATGAAGTTTATAACAAGCCATTAGACCATGCCCATGCATCCTACACTGAGAAGAAAATATAGGAAAATATTTGAATTCAACCTTTTGAAAATAACCATTCAATTCAGAATCGATGCAAACCTCATTAGGGTGCTTTTTTCATACATCCAATTCCTTAAGGAGACCGATAATTGACGACCTAGAAATGGATGCAGTAGCTTGGTCAGTTTGCAATGGCCTCCCAAAAATGGAAGCCAAGCAAAATAAAATATGAGAATTAAAAAAATGTAAACTGACGAAACGAAAAGAGAACACCACAAATGACGAGAGAAAAAAGATGAAAATAAAAATTAGATAAAAAATAAAGGAGGAAAGAAGAAAATAGAGGGAGGGAGAAGGAAAACAAAGCAGTAAGCAGAAAACCCTAAGTCACCATAGAGTCGCCACGGAGCAGAGAGAGCAAGAAAGCATAAACTGATCTAACAAGTTGCGAAATCATTTTTTTATTACCTGCATGCAAACATAACCATTTTTAAAGAACTCCAAAGCTGAGATAAAATAATAATAATAATAGTAATAATTTAAAAATGTATTAGAAATGCTTTTTTTCAAATGAATTCAACACAATACTAAAAAAAATATCTTATAAATTTTTATTTATGAGGTTTTTGTATTGTATAACATATTTAAGATTGTTCATCTCATTCCCCAGAGCGAGTATGTATATCCTTTATTCTTTCCACTGACTTGCATATGCCACTGCAGCTCCAATCAAATGAAACAATTCACAATTTTCTTGCTTGAGCCTTCCATCAAAATCTAGACAAAAGTATGTATTTGTTGAAGATTTTAGATGAAATATTTTTACAAGAATGATTGTGTTAGTAAATATATTAATTATAAACTGAAATAACATTAACTTAATCTCTCAATTTCTTCTTTAAGGAACTGACATTATTAATTTAAATCAATATTATACGTATTAGATAGCAAACAGTTTTATGCTTATTTAATGAGCGAGAGTTGTTATTTTGGCCTTATCTTTGTTAAATAATCATATAAATTGTATTAGTTGTATTACATAGGTATACCTTGATTCAATTTGCATCAATAAATATCAATAAATCTGAGGAAAAAGTTGATCCTCTATATCTAATCACATCCTTTGACAAACTTCTAATGAGCATTTATAGAGCATATAGAGACACTATAATAGCTTACCTTCCTGTTGATAAAAAAAAATCTTATCAAATTCAGTAATAAAATATTCTAAATATTTAGTTTTAAGAACTTAGACTAATCAGCAATTCAAATAGAAAAAAATCCTATTGATGAGAAAGTTACTGAAACCACACTACATGAATAGAAACAAAGATAGAAGAAGAAATTATTCAAATGAATTATTTGGTTAATATCATATTAGTATTAATGTAAAACTATTTTATTTATTGATGATATTACATTAAAAAAATAATGGAAAATTGCATTAATCTAGCCATGATAGATTCTCATCTACTATTGATGTATGAGTAGTTGATAAGATAGTGAATGATCCATGATTTTATTTCTTCTATGTTGTTGATTGGATTTTTATACTTTCATCTTCATTGTTATTTTGAAGTTATTTTGAGATATGAAATTGATGCATTCAATCATATAATAACAATAATAATAATAATAATAAATTCAAAAGGTCCCTAATATATATATAAAATAATAATAATAATAATAATAATAATAATAATAATAATAATAATAATAATAATAAAATTTATTTCATGATAATCTCTACAATCTTAATGTTAATGGAAAGTGCCACATGACTTTTGCTAGCTTCTTAGTTTTTTTAGTTGATATATCTTTTGGATTGTTATATTTTGCAATTCATCTTAATTCATTACAAATATTACATTGACTCTTAAATTCATTAGGACCCCAATATAAAACACAATCTTTTTGACATGAATCATATTTTTTATAATTTAAGCCTAAACCTTGAATTATCTTTTTTGTAATATCTTTAATTGCCTCCCTTAATAAGTCAAGCAACATAGTAAATGGTTTCTAAGTCAAATTACCAAGGCATTTAAGTTGAAGTAGCCTAAAAAGAAAATCAAAATTTGAGAACTTATAGAATCAATGAAATAATTCTTGTTGTGAGTCACTTATCGGCTTATAAAACTTTGCAGCATCCATATTTGAATGACTAATTTCAACTTGTTCATATATAGTATTACATTCAAACCCGAATACGTCATTTAGTAGCTCTTCCATGTCATCAATAGAATCTTCAACACTGAGGGAGTGTGATCTAATGTCATTTTAAAATGAAATTTCTCCATGAGAATTCTAATTATAATATCCATATTTTATTCACCCCAATAGAAAATAAGCTTCAACACCCTCTCTTATCCTACAAATGTCATCCTCATAATCTCTACATGGGCATAGTATCATTCCACTTGTACTTCCATTACTAAATAAAAATTTTAGAAGTTTTTTAACTCCTTTAAAAATAATCTTACTTCTTGAACAAACATGCAACTTCTATCCATTTCTATAACCTTCATGTAGTAGATGAGAAATCAATATTGGGTCAATGAATAATATAAGTAAAAAAAATGTTAAACATCATAACTTCATATGAAAAAATTAATTGATGATATGAAAGCATTACTTAGTTCATGTATATGCAAAACATTAAACATTAATGTGAAATACAAAACTACAATAATCTACATGAAATTAATTAAGTGTAGCACTTTATATTTTACTCCATACAATTATGAACATGAAATGAGAGATTTAATTTAGCATTAATTTATAAGGTAGATTTGAAAGATTATAACCTCGAAGTAGATTCTCAAATCTAATGGAATTTGCATTTTATTAAAATCTACAAATCTATTAGAAGAACAAGTAGATACAAAATAAGAAAATTATAAATAACACTCCTACATATTCACAAAACAACATTTGAGGAAAATATAGTCACCCATGACAACAAACTTTTTGTATGACACTAATTTGATGATACCCAAATATTTAGAACCTTATCAATTGATTTTGATTGTGGATATAAAATTTTTTACACTATTAACATTTATATGTCATCAATAATAACTTTTTTTATGTGAGTAATTTAGTGATATCTTTTTTTCTCAAAAATACAGTTGATGTAAGCATTTGCTCGAGAGGAAGAAATGACTTCCATTTACCGCCAAAGTTATTGTGGTGTCTTGATATGTATAAAATGTCTTAATATGGAAGAAATTTAAGCAAGTAAACTAAAACAAAGTAACTAAAATCAGCTTCCCATTGCCTTTTTCCAATTATATCTGCTATTGTAACGAGTTATAAACCTAAGAGTTGTATATATATAGAGAAGGCATACATAGAAATTTGTTTGGCACAATTAGGTGAGGTTGATTTTTAAATTAAACTTATTTTTAGTATTTAATCGACATTGCATTTCATTTGTATTAGTATTGTAAAAGAAAAAATACTTCTAGATTTTAACTTGGATAAAATAAAATTAAAAGAATCCACAGCTTTTGATTTTTGTGAAATGAACTAAGCTTCAAGATTAAATGTTTAACAAAATCCCTTGGACGTGGCTTTCATTTTCAGCCTCCGTAGCTCAACCTCTATCTTCAAGAAAAGAAAAAAAAATCCTACATCTACATCAATCCATGGCTTGCCCCATCACTTTCACGATATTCCAAAACCATGATTCGTGAACTTACTTAAGTCTAAATTGAACACAAGGAGATAATAAGATTTCTGTAAGAATTTAAGAAAATAAACTTTATAAGATCTTAAAATAGCAAATCGAATAAGATACTTAAAAGAATTAGGAAATGTGATAGACCACTCAAAAGAATTAGAAACTAAAAAGAATTAAGAAAATAAGCTCAAAAGATCTAAAACTAGTAAATTAAATCACACTGTCATCATTGTAATTAAAAGCCATGCTGAAGAAAATAATGTAAGATTTAACTTTTGTATTGGACAACCTATATTTGGTTAAGTAAGAAAAATTATTATTCGATGATCTAGCAACAAACATTTAAGTAGTAGCAAATGATGATGTGGCACAACTTTACCTATTACTCTAGAAAATAAGAAATCAAATTAAAACTTATCAATTTGTAGTAGAGAAGATGAAATGCATTTTGATGGAGTTAGTACCTATTACTCAAGTAAATAAGAAACTGTAGGAGTGCTTTGTAATTGAAGATAAAGAAAATGAAATTAGATTTGATGGAGCTAACTAGGCTTTCAATGGAAATTAAGAAGTTCAAAGGATTTTTGAAGGAAAGTAAGAAGCCCGTCATGATAGAGGTTTACCATTAGCGAGATTTTTTTACTACCAAAATTGTTTAGGTGACCTATTAGATCATCTTTTAGGCATGTAATTAAAAATGTCTTAATATTATTACAATAAAAGGTTTTTTTTATATTACATAAATAGGAGAATAAAACATTATCCCTTACCTAAGGTAAAGAATGAATTTTATAAATTCTAAAGAATGTTCCTCCTTTCTTCCAACCTAAAATAGATGTCGTCCTTCTTTAGCTCCTCACTTCGGTGAAGGACCTGCTCCTTCCATTTGCCTCCTCTACCCATTGGGGAGGAGGCATGTCCTTCGAACCTCCATTATTCCAAAAGCTGGGGACCGAATCCACATCACTCCTCTACTTTCTCTAACTACTTTTTACATCATGGCACATAGAGAATTTAATGCTGCTGACTTAATTTTTCGGTACCTTGATCATTTAACCACATTCCGCGATCCAGGTCATAAGAGGAAACCCAATCTAGCTTTAGGATACCTCATAGCCTATATCCTTGAAACCAAATATCAACTTCAATATCCTGCTCCTCCCAACCTCCCAACTCTCTTCTACTTAAATTGTTCCTTCAATACCCTTCACAGTACTCGTCTCCACCCAGGGGATGAGGAACCTCGGGGGGCTTAGGAGGAGGAGGCTCCCGCTCCAGCTCCTGTTCCTGATCCTACTCCTCTTTGACAGCACTCACATCTTGACCAGTTAGTGGAGAGATTTGATTGTTGGAAGACCCGTTTCGATTCTTACATTGCTACATAAGACTAGCAACATTCTGAGGACATTGTCCGCTACGAGAAGCACCGCACTGAGGACTTAGCCCATTTTGACAACTACATTACTCACTAGCAGCACGACTAGGACATAGCCTGGTTCAATGCTAAGTTTACTATGCTATCTAGCTACTTTCAGCAGGCTCCACCACCTCCACCTAGATCTGATGATCAGGATCTCTCGTTCTTTTAGTTGTAGTTTCTGTTTTCTGTGGATTACTTCCTTTTTCTGTATTGTGTTTTTTCTTCAATTTTTTTTGTTGTTTCCTCCTCCTTTTTTAGATGTCAAAAGGGGGAGTAGTGTGTTTGTAGTTGCTCTCTTAATTAATATGTTTGTACTTGTTCTGGTAAAAGCTTGTTTAATTAGAAATTAATTTTTGATTGTTTGCCATCATCAAAAAGGGGGATATTGTTACAAACATATTTTTAGATTATGATTTTGATGATAGCAAACAAATCTTGCTTCACTATGACTTCTTTTTTCTACAGACATTTTAGGACTCAAAGATCGAACTAAAATTGGACTCAGCTCAAGATGGGGTAGATTAGGGTTGAGTCAGTCAGTAATTTTATTTTTCCCTTCTTGAGTCAATTATAATCTTTGGTGTGACTAATGAAAAGAAACCCTACACACACACACTTGAGAGACTTAGAATTTCTATTTTTACTCAAATCGGCCAGTACGATATTTAAATCATCCTGGACGATCAGGCTTAAAATAAAAAATCTAATCAAGGGTTCTTAATTAAGGCAGCCGTCATTAGCAAATCAGCCTCAACGATACGTGTATCGGCCAGGACGATAGGATCAAAACAAAAAGAAATTATCGCCATAAACAATTAAGGTATACTGTATTTTTGGCAATCGGCCAGGACGATCTTGGATCGGCCTGGACGATATTCACAATTATGCCTTAATTAATCAAATAAATCAAGGAAGTAATTAAGGATGATTGATATGATCACATCGTCTAGGACGATCGCAGTATCAGCCAGGATGATCTATTTAAAAACCTTAGTTACTTCTGCATGATAAATATCGGCCAACACAAATTCAGGGAGATGCTCTGGATGATTTTCCTCTGATTTGAACTAATCGGCCTGGACGATCATGAGATCATCCTGGACGATCGAGCCAATTTTCAATCATCCAGTTTGCATTTAGGGCGATTCCCTGTCCGATCTTATGGGATTGGTACTGATCGGCCAGGATGATGTCCATATCGTCTTGGACGATATTGACTACAACTTGCAATTAATGAGCTCCTTTGAAGCTCTTCTATTTAAGAGCTCTTGTTCAACATTTTTGAAGATCCTTTGCTACTATCTTGACCTGAGAAAACCTAAAGGAGAGAGAGAGAGAGAGGATCTTGTGAGGGGGAGCTTGTGAGGGGATTCACAAGGGTTGCTCCAAACATTGTTCCACTTCTTCTTCCCAAGAGCCTCTTATCCTTAGAAGGGTTGGGAGAGGTAAGTTCCAGCAAGCGATCGAGGTTCTCTGCCTGCTTAAGGAGGAAGCAAAAGGAGGAAGGTTCTCTTTCTTGCCGGGTGTGGCAAAAAGATGTGTTTGTAAAGGCTTCTACGCCTAGCTGTGGAGGCTAAAGGAGAGTCACGATTGTAGTGCAATACTCGGTAGGTCGAGTTGACCGAATCACTATAAACCCTTGTGTTCTTATTTTTTACTGCTTCCGCATTTATTTTCTTCCGCATTCTTTTGTGGTAATTTGGTTTGTATTCGTGCTTTGTCTAAAGATTTTTGAAATACCAATTCACACCCCCTCCCCCCCCCCCCCCCTTCCCCCCCCCCCCCCCCCCCCCCTCTTGGTTAGCCTTGGGCCAGTTCTATAGGGCTTAAAATAACTAACGAACTTTCAGATATGAATAGATGAAAGGTAATAATCTAACCAAATCTTTTCAATGTTTAAAGAAAAACACTAGTGAGAGAAAATTGAGCAAGAAATAAGATTTAAAAAAGATCAAGTAATTATCGGAAGAGTTTTATTAAGCATATCTCTATTGCAATAATTAGTTAAATTCAAAAAAAAAAATAAAGAAACATAGAAGAAACAAGACACAAAAGAAAGCA
>NW_021319309.1:1735743-1821379 GCF_001605985.2 Dendrobium catenatum | reverse complement strand
ATATTGGAGGTCTTCATTATTGTCTCTATTTTGGTATTTTGCAACTTTTTTCTTTGCAGCTAGTTTTCAATGTAGGTGATCGTATGGCAGATCCGGAGAGGAGATGGCTAGAGCATTTTGGTGATTTTTTTTGCTCTAGAAGTTTTTGGGAGCTCATTCTTGTGCACTGTAGAATGCACCTAGTATTATGTGTAATTTTGCTTAGTAGAGAACTTGAGCTCATAGGTATTTTATTTTTATTTGATTTTCTTGCTCTTTTGAGTAGTAGTGAGGTTGAATTCCCTTTAAGGACTTTGTAATTTTTCCTTTATATTAATGCGTAGGTCCCGTTGTGGGTTTTCCCAAAAAAAAAAAAAAATTTTTTGCACATAGGTAGCAAATGGTTAACAAGTGTTGCAATAACCCACAACCATTAAGGCTTTGCTTCCTACCTATTATGTTCTTATATCAACTCTTGGTCTCGCTTTCAAATTGAGGCTATGTTTCACTTTTTTTTTTGTTCTTCTAATAATCAAATACTCGAGATTACTATACTCATCTTAACAATGCACTTGGTTTTCTAGATCATGCTTTGTTTAAGCTTTTGAATTAAAGGACTTATTTATTGTGTACATAGTTAGTTAGATTGATAGTCTCTTTATCAAATAGGGTGCACTTGGATATAATGGATGAACCAAGTTTTTTTTTTTCGTGGTACATTAATTATGCCTATTTTTTTCAGGGGCACTGAATGCCTGTATTTTTTCATGCATTCTTTCTTTTTAGATCTTTCATTATCTAGAATCTGAAAGGTGTAGCAGGATCTTGGTCTTTGTTATCCTTTCACACAAATTTGGGTAATCTTAATGTGCTACAACAATGTTGAAATTAGTTGTTTATCTAAAAATTTTACTTGTTTCACATTTAACTTTTTGATGAAACTAAATGAAAATATTTATAGAACGTAAATGTCTACAATCAAGAATATGAGAGTAGTGCAGCATACATGCCAAATGTGGATAGTCACATAATTGCTACAATGATAAGATCTCAAGCATTCTTTTTGGATTGTTATGCACAAAACTAGAAGCAAGTTCTACACCTTTCCTCATTGCTCTTCCTACACTGAGAATATGATTTCATAGATTCTATAAGAATAGCTATGAGTCTACTTTAAGAAGATATCCGCTTCATGTAATGGGTGTAAAATATTAAATTTGCTTTCTTATTGCTTTCTTTTGTGTCTTGTTTCTTCTATGTTTCCTTTTTTTTTTTTTGAATTTAACTAATTATTGCAATAGAGATATGCTTAATAAAACTCTTCCAATAATTACTTGATCTTTTTTAAATCTTATTTCTTAATCAATTTTCTCTCATTAGTGTTTTTCTTTAAACATTGAAAAGATTTAGTTAGATTATTACCTTTCATCTATTCATATCTGAAAGTTCGTTAGTAATTTTAAGCCCTATAGAACTGGCCCAAGGCTAACCAAGAGGGGGGAAGGGGGGGTGAATTGGTATTTAAAAAATCTTTAGACAAAACACGAATACAAACCAAATTACCACAAAAGAATGCGGAAGAAAATAAATGCAGAAGCAGTAAAAAATAAGAACACAAGGGTTTATAGTGGTTCGGTCAACTCGACCTAACGAGTATTGCACTACAATCGTGACTCTCCTTTAGCCTCCACAGCTAGGCGTAGAAGCCTTTACAAACACATCTTTTTGCCACACCCGGCAAATAAGAGAACCTTCCTCCTTTTGCTTCCTCCTTAAGCAGGCATAGAACCTCGATCGCTTGCTGGAACTTACCTCTCCCAACCCTTCCAAGGATAAGAGACTCTTGGGAAGAAGAAGTGGAACAATGCTTGGAGAAACCCTTGTGAATCCCCTCACAAGCTCCCCCTCACAAGATCCTCTCTCTCTCTCTCCTTTAGGTTTTCTCAGGTCAAGATAGTAGCCAAGGATCTTCAAAAATGTTGAACAAGAGCTCTTAAATAGAAGAGCTTCAAAGGAGCTCATTAATTGCAAGTTGTCGACTATATCGTCCAAGACGATATGGACATCATCCTGGCCGATCAGTACCAATCCCATAAGATCGGCCAGGGCATCGCCCTGAATGCAAACTGGATGATTGAAAATTGGCTCGATCGTCCAGGATGATCTCATGATCATCCAGGCCGATCAGTTCAAATCTGAGGAAAATCATCCAGAGCATCTCCCTGAATTTGTGTTGGCCGATATTTATCATGTAGAAGTAACTAAGGTTTTTAAATAGATCATCCTGGCTGATACTGCGATCATCCTAGACGATGTGATCGTATCAATCATCCTTAATTACTTCCTTGATTTGTTTGATTAATTAAGGCATAAATGTGAATATCGTCCAGGCCGATCCAAGATCGTCCTGGCCGATTGCCAAAAATACAGTATACCTTAATTGTTTATGGCGATAATTTCTTTTTGTTTTGATCCTATCGTCCTGGCCGATACATGTATCGTCGAGGCCAATTTGCTAATGACGGCTGCCTTAATTAAGAACCCTTGCAAGTACAAACACACTACTCCCCCTTTTGACATCTCAAAAAGGAGGAGGAAACAACAACAAAAAATTGAAGAAAAAACACAATACAGAAAAAGGAAGTAATCCACAGAAAACAGAAACTACAACTAAAAGAACAAGGGATCCTAATCATCACATCTAGGTAGAGGTGGTGGAGCCTGCTGAAAGTAGCTAGCTAGCATAGTAAACTAAGCATTGAACCAGGCTATGTCCTGGTCGTGCTGCTAGTGAGTAATGTAGCTGTCAAAATGGGGTAAGTCCTCTGTGCGGTGCTGCTCGTAGCGGACAATGTCCTCAGAATGTTGCTGGTCTTGTGCAGCAATGTAAGAATCGAAATGGGTCTCCCAACAATCAAATCTCTCCACTAACTGGTCAAGATGTGACTGCTGTCAAAGAGGAGTAGGATCAGGAACAGGAGCTGGAGCGGGAGCCTCCTCCTCCTCAGCCCCCGAGGTTCCTCATCCCCTGGGTGGAGACGAGTCTTGTGAAGGGTATTGAAGGAACAGTTTAAGTAGAAGAGAGTTGGGAGGTTGGGAGGAGCAGGATATTGAAGTTGATATTTGGTTTCAAGGATATAGGCTATGAGGTATCCTAAAGCTAGATTGGGTTTCCTCTTATGACCTGGATCGCGGAATGTGGTTAAATGATCAAGGTACCGAAAAATTAAGTCAGCAGCATTAAATTCTCTATGTGCCATGATGTAAAAAGTAGTTAGAGAAAGTAGAGGAGTGATGTGGATTCGGTCCCCAACTTTTGGAATAATGGAGGTTCGAAGGACAAGCTGAATTGTCCTAGCATCTTTGACTAAAGAGTTAGTCTCTCCAACATGAAAAGGTGCATTGGTCTGGCGAAGGAAATGATTTTTCGTGGACCAGTCAAAGTTAGGATCTGAGATGATTATATGCAGCTTATCCCTGGTAATGGATAGTTGCAATAGTTCAGCACAGTCCTGATATGTGATTTCGACCGGGCGTCGATTCACATAGGAGGTTAGGGCTGTGAAAGTAGCATTTATGCGAAGATTTGTGAAACATTCACGAAGAAGCACAGAATGAAAGGGGACAGCGAGAGAAAGAATGAAACAAAGAGAAGTGTGAGCGAAGAGATCTATTACCGGATATAAAAGGTGGACAGGATTGATGACTCTGGAGACTGTTATCCCACATTCTTTATATCGAAGGTAAGCAGCTTCATCTTCTGCCTCCCTGAAACGAGGGTCAATCCTAGCACTCGAAGAACTCCCAGAAGTTTGTCGGACTTGCTTCCCACCATCCATTGCCACAAACCAGTAAGAAAACACAAGAGAAGAAGAAGGTTGAGGTGAAAATAATGGCTGGATTGGCCTGAATTTAAAGAAACTGCCATATCGTCTAGGATGATCAAGAAATCGTCAAGGATGATTTGGTTCAATTATTGCGTACAGGCCGATTGGTCAAAAAGGTGGTCCAATCGGTCGGGCCGATCAGATATTGGCCAGGACGATTAGACACAGGTGATCGTCCCGAGGAGTCAAGCCGGACGACCGTTGAAAAAGTAGAACATCCGGGCCGATTAGGTGTATCATCCAGGACGGTGCACAATAATTGATCATACCAGCCAAAGTTAAAATATTTTAAATCTATGCCACGAGTATCATCCAGGATGAACAGTGGATCGGCAAGGATGATTTTCCACTAATGGATCGTGTGGGGCCGATTTTAAGGATTTAAACATGCTGACACGTGGATCGTCCAGGATGATCTAGTGTATCGGCCAGGACGATGACCATAAATGCATCAACCAGGATGAAAATTATATCGGCCAAGACGATCAAAAGAGATTATAATTGAGTTCGATCATATCATCCAGGACAATACGGGATCATCCGGGATGATGAGTTACAGAAAGCTCAGAAAAGATTCAGCAGATGGAATTTTTAAGAGAATTTTTCCTATCGTCCAAGATGATATAAGAATTGGCCAGGACGATGGGACAAGATTTTGAAAAACAAGAAAAGATGGAGATGATCAGAGAGAAAAAAAAAACTTAAACGAAAATGAAAACAAAACAAAACAAAACAAACAAAAACACAAAAAAGAAATGAAGTTTTTGGTTTTAATTTTTCAATTTTTTTTTTGTTTTTAGCATATCAAGCATATGACAAATTTTCCAAATAATTTAAATTTTAAAGATTTGAAAGATCAATGAGTTAACAATTTCATAATTTGAAAATGCTATAAAATCTGATCCTGATTACCCTACCTCAGACTTCTTTCAGGATGAAAATTATCTTTTGAAAATAAGAGGTCTAACTCAGAATAAATTGGATAAAAAGAAGATCTGTTCAAAACTTGGTTACAAATAAAATATCTTATAAAATAGTATACCAAAGTAATTTGTCTCTTTCATGGAATTTGAAATCAAGCCTTTGAAAATATCAAATAACCCATGAGTCCTTCTAAGATTTAGAAGTTTTGAAAACAGAGGATAGCTTGTATTTAGTGGGCTCATTTTATGCCTCTTAACACTTTCGTTGGCTTTTTGAGCATCTTTTGATTTTTGATACACTTTTGTGCATATAGTTTTCTTTTCAAATTGGCGTCATTGGCCTCTTTCCTTTTTAATTTTTGCAAGCTAAAAACTCTTTAACAAACCCTTAAAAAAAGTTCTTAGTTGTGATTATATCTTCTAGATATTTCAGAAGAGGGGCTCTCTTTCTAACATAGAGAAGAACAAGCCACAAAATGAAAATCAAAATCATATGATAAGTGCAATGGAAAGATTTCAATTAACTTGAAGGATATATAAGAACTTTGGATTATATATATAAGATAGATTTTCATAATAAGAAGAAAAAAGATCTTAATTTCAAAAACCAGTTGTTAGAATGTGATAGACTTTTTGTTTTAGAAAAGAAAATTATATCACCAAAATAGGTTAGAGGGAGGGAAACCATTAACGGTGTTTTCTCCCTTTAACCGATTTCGAATTGCTAATCATTGGCCATAAATCTCCAAATTTTAAGAATAAGGAAAAATCATCATAAAGAAAATAAAAGAAAAAATGACTACAACAACTAAACAAAAACTATCACAAAAATAAAATATAGCAATACTGAAAATGCAATTTAAGAATTTGTTAATAAGCAAATTTAAGCAGTTATGAGTTGCGACCCTCTGTTTATCCAAGCATCATATGCCCTCACGAGGTCTTTGGTGAGAGCAATCCTGCAATAATCAACAGCTGTCAGACTTAGGAACCCAAATAGGTTTGGGTCCCTTCTCATAAAAAGTAGAAAGTAATGCATGTGTGCTATGCTGTGAATTATGCAATTTTGGTCTCCACACCCAGTGTGTACTATGGTGAACAGTGCAGGTGTGTGAGATGTGTCATAGCATGCTACATGAAAAACATCTAACTCCGAGAAAAGGATTTCTTTACTTACTTGGGTTATAATGCCTCTTCCTAGGTTTTGGCTTTGGATTCAAAGTGGGAGTCTTCCAATTTCCCTTAAGTGAGTCTAAATCATTTTTAAGCCTCAAGTTATTATTTTTTAAGACATCATTATCAACCCTCAAATATTATTCTATCTCCTTAGATTTCTTAAAATCAGATTTAAGTGAGGTGTGTGAAACTTTTAATGCATCATGTTCATCAATCAATTTCAAATGCTTTTTGTTTAAATCATCAAATTCATCAAGTTGAGCCATATGATTTGAATCAATCGTAGAATGATCTTTGAGAATAACTTCATATTCTTTTTATAAATTCAAAAGCTCTAACTTTAAACTAGCGTGATTCTTTTTAAGTTTTTTGTATGAAGCATGAATTTTCTCACAAATTTCAAATAATTGATCATAAGTTGGTTTACATACCTCTTAATCATCGCTTTGCTCAAGATGATCTTCCCCCATTAAGCACAAATTTGTTGTCTCTTCCTCTGGTTCAGTCTCAGAGGAATCTGATGCAGTTTCTGCCCAGAATGCTCTTTGAACTTTTTTCTTGTCCTTTCTGAACTTGGATTTCTTCTCACCCTTTTCTTTTTCTTTGCTCGAGTGATCTTGAAGTGTAGGACAATTGGCTTTCACATGTCAAGGCTTCTTACATTCATAACAAACAACATCAGAGGATCCTTTAGAATATTTGTTATCCTTACCTTTTCTCCAATAATGTTTTTGCTTCTTCCTTAGAACGTTTTTGAATTTCCTTGAGATGAAGGAAACTTCATCGCTATCGGACCTGGAAGAATCGGAGTCAGATTTCTGTGCCTTCAGTGCCACCATTTTCTCTTTCTTTTTCTCACCTCCATCAAGATTTCTTTGATTCACCCCTTGCTCGTAAGCAATGAGTGAGCCAAGTAAGTTGTCAATAGAATACGTGTTCAAATCCTTAGATTCAGTTATAGCAGTAATTTTTGCATCAAAAGAGGAAGGCAAGCATCGTAAAATCTTGTTTACTTTTTCAAAGTTCAAAAGTTCTCTTTCTAAGGCATGCAAAGAAGTAACAATCTGAGTAAATCTCATATACATTTCAGGAAATTAATTCATGAGATTTCATACAAAAAAGTCGTTAGTCAGGCAAGAGAATGCTTCAAACGGGGATTAATTTTAACATACATGAGTGCCTTCATAAGTGATTACACAATTTATCCCCAAATTTCTTTACCAGTTTTACAAGTGGAAACACGCATGAAGTCCTATCTAATTTAATATTACAAGGAAAAAAATAATTAAGACAATTTTGCATTCAAATTTTTAAAAAGGGGGCCAAAAATCCCTATCATCTAAAGGTCCCATTCAGTAAAAGGAAGTGGCAATAGTAATGTCGTTAAGGTTTACAGTTTGGAGTGATGTAAACCCATCTGTAACAATGCATGCCACATGCATAAAATCGGTCGATTGTAAAAACACTAGACATGTGAGTTTTTTCAAAAATTAAATGGGGGATATTATCAAAAAAGGTGGCGGGTAATATAATACCCTTCCAGTGTATTACGATTCCCAAAGTTAGCCATGGTCTTAAATTCAAAAAGTTTTCAACTTAATTTTTTATTGAATTCCGCTCTGATACCACTGAAAGTTTTTTAAGGGATGTTAAGCCCCTATTAGAACTGGCCCAAGGGCTAACCACGGGGGGGGGGGGGGGGTTGAATTGGTATTTAAAAAATCTTTAGACAAACCATGATCAAACAAATCACCCACAAAAAAATGCTGAAAGAAAATAAATGCGGAAAGAAGTTAAAAAATAAGAACACAAAGGGTTTATAGTGGTTCGGTCAAACTGTTGACCTACGTCCACTCTCCGGCAGGCGCCCTCGAGTATTGCACTACAATCGGTGGAACTTCTCCTTTTAGCCCCCACAGTCTAGGTGGAGAAGCTTTTACAAACACCTCTTTTTTGCCACACCCGCAAGGCAGAGAACCTTTTCCTCCTTTTTGCTTCTCCTGAAGCAGGCAGAGAACTTTTGATCACTTGCTGGAACTTTACCTCTCCCAACCCTTCAAGGATAAGAGTTCTATGGAAGAAGGAAGTGAAACAATTCTTTGGGAGCAACCCTTGTGAATCCCTCACAAGGCTCCCCTCACAAGATCCTCTCTCTCTCCTCCTCTCTCTCTCTCTCTCTCTCTCTCTCTCTCTCTCTCTCTCTCTCCCCTTTAGGTTTTCTCAAGTCAAGACAGCAGCCAAGGATCTTCAAAAATGTTGAACAAGAGCACTTAAATAGAAGAGCTTCAAAGGAGCTCATTAATTGCAAGTTGACGACTATATCGTCCAAGATGATATGGACATCATCCTGGCCGATCAGTATAAATCCCATGAGATAGGCCAGGGCATTGCCCTGAATGTAAACTAGATGACTAAAAATTGGCTTGATCATCTTGGACGATCTCACGATCATTCAGGCCGATCAATTCAAATCAGAGGAAAATCGTCCAGAGCATCGCCCTGAATTTGTGCTGGCCGATATTTATCGTCCAGAAGTAGCTAAGGTTTTTGAATAGATCATCTTGGCCGATCCTGTGATCGTCCAAGATGATGTGATCGTATCAATCATCCTTAATTACTTCCTTGATTAGTCTGATTAATTAAGGCATAATTGTGAATATCATCTAGGCCGATCCAAGATCGTCCTGGCCGATTGCCAAAAATACAGAATACCTTAATTGTTTATGGCGGTAATTTCTTTCTATTTTGATCCTATCATCCTAGCTGATACACGTATCATCCAGGCTGATTTGTTAATGATGGTTGCCTTAATTAAGAACCCTTGATTAGATTTTCTATTTTAAGCCCGATCATCCAGGACGATGTAAATATCATCCTGCCCGATTTGAGTAAAAACAGAAATTCTAAGTCTCTCAAGTGTGTGTGTAGGGTTACTTTACATTATTCACACCAAAGATTACAATTGACTTAAGAGGGGGAAAAAATTACAGACTGACTCAACCCTAATCTACCCCATCTTGAGCTGATTCTGATTTCCGTTCGATCTTTGAGTCCTGAAAAGTCAGTAGATAAAAGCAGTCGTAGTGAAGCAAGATTTGTTTTCTATCATCAAAATAATAATCTAAAAATATGTTTGTAACAATATCTACATGTACATTAAAGATTCTCTTAAATATGCTGAACAATACAAAAACTTCTTAAAAGTTGTTGGCAATTTCATTCATGTAAGCTTGTATGTTTCATTCATTTGTATGTTTTTTTTTTTTTTTAATTACACCAAGTTAATAGACCTGTTATACTTTCAATGAGGGTATGTGTCAGTTTTGAAGAATTATAGTCTTTTTTATAATAGTTTCTAAAGAAAATTACTGTATAATTATGAAGAAATTAAACAAATTATTTTGTTAAAGAAGGACAAGGTACAAAATATTCCATCCCAAAACAGTATTTAAAGGGATCTATTTTGCTCGATGTGGTTAAGTTTGGTCATATATCAAATTAAACTAATAGTTTTCGTGAACCACTTCAACTAGAGACAACACCATTAAGCTTCGTTATCTGATGCTAATCCACTTTAATTTATTAATTTTAGGAGGCTCTAGTCTTTGGCTGGATCAACTAGTGGCATCAATCCCTAGACAAACATTTTATATCTTCCTTATCAGAATCTTGCACTAAGGATTCATCTAAAATTTCTTCATCTGCCTATGTTGCTTCTCCAAATTTGTTGAGTATTGACAAATTGGAGAAGAGTTATGTTTATAGAAATCTTTGTTGCAAAACCAATGTTGTCGATGGGCTTTAAAATGTACATAAGATTAGAATAAAATTATTATAATAGATTGATTATACACATATGAAGCTTGACGAAGCCATTTTTTTTTGGAATGTGAAAAAATATTGCAATTTTAGATTTATGAAACATTTTTTTATTTAAAGGAAAATAGATTATGTAAGTTCTAAAATGTGTGATTTTTAGAAATTTGATTAGAGATTTTTTTTTTTGTAATTGAAATATTATGATTCATCATAATTAATTGACAAGAGAATGTAATCTATAATGTATAAAGCATAAATATAGGTACATAATGTTATAATTTTGTTTAGATTATTGTATTAAATTGAATTATCAAGAATACATATATCTTAGGAAAAATTAAATGTTCCTTATTAATAAACATTTTACATCAAATAAATGTATTAGGAAATTCAACCTAATGTAACACCTAATATAAATTATTTTACAATTCAGGATCTTTATTCTGTATGTTTGATGATGACAAACATTATTAATAGAATTATTATTTTTCTCTGTGAATATTTTTGATTTTTTTTTGTCTATGAGCACTAACGTTAGAGGTAAAATATACACTGCTCAAGATTACTCTAAGCTCAAGACTAGGTAGAATATACTTTTATTTTTCATTATTTTCTATTTCTTGAGTCTATAACATAAGAGTTTATTCAATTCGGTGACCGTGCGCACACATAGGGGGAGTGAGAAAAATTTAAAATTAAAATTTTTTGTACTAATCATACTGTACAACTTCCAATCATATTGTATGATTAGTTATATAGAGAATGGTCTTAACAACTAGTTGGATAATTTGTTTTTTGTGAATTAATCATAATTAATGATCTGGATCATAATGTACAATTCATTACAATCTAAAAACCCTAGCTGTCATATAAATTAATTAAGATATTTAAAAAATGAATTTTGAACTGATCATACTATACGATTTAATTTGTATTGTAAGAAAACTTAAAATCTTACGTAAATTAACCACCATAATATTCAATCAATTTATGATTTAATTAATGATTGCATATCATACTATATGATCTTTATCCTACCATACGATTGGTAAAGATGAAATTTTGTCATCCTAAATTTCGTAGAAAACAAAACCATGATTTTTGAACAAATCATACATTATGATATTTATATCATACAAGATGGCCACCTTGAAATCAACTAACTATACTATACAATAATAGTAGTATAGGATGATTAACAAAGGAGATTTCCAATCATCCGAGGAATTGTCCTATATGAACTGAGAGAAAGCAAACATATCGTACTGGACATTCTTTAGATCGTATTGTGTGATGTGTTTTAAATGTTAAATAGTTCTTTTTAACTTTTTTGTATCATATTATACTGGTCTAGTTTTTTGTGAGGTGATCGTACTATATGAGTCCAATCACATTGTACAAACAGTGATGGCTAACTTAAATTTTTAGGGTTTCCTGAAGCCTAATACTTAAGCAATGTTTTTTGAATCCCTTGTACATAATAGAGGATTGTGTGACTATTGAAGGAACTTTGAGAGGATGGAGAAGGTGTGGTTGAGCATGACTGAGAAGATGTCTTAGGGGATCACATTATTAATCCAATCCAGCTACACCCTTGCTCCTTTAACGAACTTGGTGAGTCCTTGAAGGTTCTCTTAGGAGAGAGACTTTAAAGTCAAGTCCTTGAGGTACTTTGCCTTCTTCGTGAGGGAGAAAACGATTGGAGGAACATTGTCTTCTCTAGAAGAGAGAAAAAGCTTTCAATTCTCTGCCTTCTCCTGGAGGGAGAAAAATGATTCAAGGTTTTCTTCCATCTCTTAGGAAGGTGGCATAGCTTCCGGCACTCCACCACATTAAGCTTGGTGAAAGTAAGTTTTTAAGGGCTTCTCCACCTTATTTTGGGAGCAAAATGAGAGTATCTTTGTGTCAGTACAATAACCAAAGCATAGGTCTCCGAGGAGTGGACGAGGTCAAGGTTGACTGAACCACTTATTTGGGTTGGGAGTTGAAAAGAGGTTTTGAAATTTGGTTTTATTTAGAAATTTTAACTTAGGATTTCAGTCTTAAAATCAAACATATCAATATGAATGATACATTGCCTCAAGAGACAAAGATATCATTCTCTTGTTGGTTCATATAACAAAGCTAAAATTTCATCTCAGCAAAAGTAGTCAAATTTAAGGAAGGGATACATATAACCCCAAAGGGTTAAAATGGCTTTCTATCAAGTATTAAATTACAATAGTCTAGATAAGAGATCCTTAATTTTATTTTTTGGACTATGATAACAAAGGATATATCCTCCAAAGGAAAGAAAACATTACATATTATCAATTATCCGATTTTGAAGATAATGATCGTTGTTGATTTAATTTTCATGAAGAAGCTAATTGAGTTTTAAAAGAAATTTTTAAATAACTTGATGTGGTCTCTAAATTTCCTACAAGCATAAAGCCTTGTAATTAAATATATCACAAGGAGGTTGAATTCCTTATGAATACTCTCAATTAAAATAATGGTAGAAATTATTTTTACAGATTTTCTAGGAGTGATATAAGAGGATGTGAATTTAGAGTTTAAATAGGGATTGGATCAAATTTTGAACAATTATTTTTGAAGACAATGGAAAAAAGGTAGGAGACATTTTAAGATTCTAGAAATATTTTAGTATTGTCTCAACCTAATTTAAGTGATGGACTATAAATTTTAGATCAAGGAAATATTTAGTTTGAGTTGAATAATTAATATAAATTTGGGATTATATTCCTAAAGGTTGGGGTCTTATGATTCAGAGACTACCCTTGAACTTAAATCTAAGTTTGGACACCGGACCACAATAGTCCAAACCTAGTTAATGCAATATAAAACCAGGACATACCTCCATCTGGTTTCAGGAGCCAGCTAACCACCTAGTTGTTTTAAAATCCATGAGTCTAGTTATTTTTATAAAAGAGTGTTAAGGAACATTATTATAAAAGTATTTTAGAATTAAAACCAATGTTTAGAACAAATTCTAATTAGTCCCTTGACTTATGTGGGGTAAAAATGCTTGAAAAGAAATTCAATTAAAATTATAGATTCTTTTAATTAGTTTTTAATGCATTGCATGCTGTTTAACTTTATTAAATGCATAAATTGAAGTGTATCAATTTTTTAAAAATTCTAAAAAATTATTTTTCTATAGATATTACACAACATACCCTTAACAGATCTACACCCTTAAAGGTCAAGTGGTCTGTTAGAACTTACAGGAGGGGAGGTGCTTAATAAGGATGAGAAGGTAAAATATATTTATGCTACCTCCGATATGTCCTGGCTTACTTCTTAAATCATTAGAGCTTTTATATTGGCCTAAAATTTTAATTTTAATTTTAAATAAAAAAAATATTTTATAAATGCCCTCAGGAGCATCCGATCGCATCTAGGCTAAAATAAAACTTGACATGTAAATAACCATAAAATAAGGAAAGGTAAATAATCCTGATTACAATTAGATCTAATCAAACACATTAAATAACCAAATTATTTAAGTAAATATCCATATAAAAACTACATGTTTATTACAACACAAAAATTATATAAATTAAAAGTGGTCGGGCACCACTAACCACAAACTCGGATTTTAATCCTAAGGCAAGCGCAAGTGACTTTAAGTGGGATAATCTTTGTCTTCAACTCCTCAGTCTTCTATTAGGAAAGCTGATAATTGAGGTGCAGGAGAGAAGGTGATCTCCACGATTTTGATGGAACCTTGGCGATCGGTGGTTCTCCATCGGCCTGGTATGGCCGACGAAGGTCCTTGGTATTATTTTGGAAAAGAAGTTATCCATTTGAAGTTGATGTTGGCAAAGATGTCGATTCTCTATAGGATTGATATAGCGAATGGTTGTGCTTGTTTTTTTTTTTTTCCTCTGATGTTAGATTCTAGATTGATTTTGATAAGATTACAAATTTGAAGTTGATTTTAGAGGAGATTTTTCATTTCCTCGACATTGCCTTTAGTATTTCTTGGTATAATTTTTATGCTCAGGGGTTTATTTTGCCATTGTTTTTTATGGTGAAAGTTTTCATTGAAGTTTTCTTATGGTTCAGATGTTCCACTGGAGTTAGTCTTGAAATTATTTGTTGTAATTGCTACTTGAATTTGGTTGGATTTTATGAATGTCTTGAGTTGGAGCTTGGAGCTAAATTTTTTTCTGATTAGTTGTTGGAAAATGAGAGGTTCATGAAGTGGAATTGTTTGTTATTCAAGAAAATTTGGTGTGGATTTTGTTCTTATAGATGTAGATTGCTTTGTTCTAAAGATTTATTGTTGAAGGTTATGTGGTTCCTCTATTTTCATTTATGGAATGTGACCCTTCAATTGTAAAATGGTATGCATAAATTATCTTGTTGGTTGTCTTATTTGGCTCAATTTGGAAATTTATGGAGCAGATTTTTTATTCTTTCAAGAATATTGGATAAATGGTTTATAGGATTTTGGTCGATTTTGTTTCCACTTGGAGTAGTTGGGTTGCCACTAGTTATGCAGTTATTTTGTTGGATTTGAGTGGATATTCCAATGGAGATATTTTGAAAACTTGATATGGTGATGCTAGAGTTATTGAATAAAGTGTTATATTGTTGTTTGGTTTGTATATGGAAAGTTGTTTGGATCATCAAAGAAGTATTGGAGCTTGCTTTTTGGTGGGAGCTTATCTTATCAATGCTTAAAATGGAATCTTCTTTGTTCATTTAAGAACAAGTCTTATTGGTTAAATACTTGAAGTGTTAGAATTTTATTGGTTTTTCTTTTGCCAGTGTGATGGGTGTGGTGGTGATTATTAGTTCATATGGCTTTGGCATTGTTGAGGCCGATTATTGTTCTCTTGAGCTGGGTGTTGGTGTTATTGCTTCTTTGCCTCTATTTTGTTCATCCATGGTGGTTGTTATTGGATGCATTGAGGTTTTAGCGGATTCAACTCTTGATTGGAGCTTGTTGGCCTCTAAGGATGTTCAAGGCGGTCATTTTGATGCTTTGGTGACTATTTTAGTTGTTCTTTTTTTTTCTGTAGTTTGTTGTTGTTTTTGTTCTTGTAGGTTTTTCTTTCCTTTTTGAAATTACTGTAATGAAAAGTGGGATTTTTACTATATTTCATTTTTTATCTTTTGGAAACTCTGGACACTAACCAACCTTTTAGGTTGTTTTAATATTTGGTGTCCCCATCACCCAAATGAATTTAAAATGGAATTTAGTAGATTGAGTATCCATTATGATAGTTTTAAAGGGTTTGTTTTTGTTTTCTAGTTTGTAATAGTGTTTATTCTTTTTTATGCAATTTGCATTTCTTCAAAAAAAAAAAAATTCATTAGTCTTCTCCTCTTTGTACTCATTAGATTTGTCATATCTGGATACCCAAATGGAAAAGGACCATCCCCTAAGGGTTCTCTTTTCCACTTTGGAATCCAAATTTTGACCCACGTATCCTGACTCAAATTTTCAACTTCCATAACTCCTTAAATTTGAACAAATTAAACCAATATAAAATAAAAAGTCAAGACTCTCATGCAAAATTATTCTAAGCATTTAAAATCAAATCAATCTCAAGCCATATATATATATATATATATATGCAATAAAAGTAAATAACACTTGGCTATGCTCGTATTTATTTGGGAGCTAAGAAGTTAAAGCACCTATAGCATTCACATTTATTATTAATTTATCCCAGATTAATTTCCCTGCACTAATATGTCCACATGCAAAAAATCCTGTGACAAACCACAATGGTCCTAACCTAAGGGTAAACTATCACCCATCACATTAATTCACATATTGCAATTAAGTAAATAAATATTCACATCAATTAATTTTTAATCACCACATACAACAAAAACTCAAAAATTCAGCATATAGTAATAAAAAGTAAACACTAGCCTAGCCTAAAATGGAGTTAGTTGTCCTAGTAAACCAATTAAAGAGCATGCAAAAGGCTGTGTTGTTAAGATAATTGCTACTTAGTTTTACATGTTTGATATTCTTACAACTTGTATGTTTTTTATGATTCTAAATATTATTGCTTTGATTATTATTTCTCCTAACATATTTTGGAAGAATTATTTTTCTCTTGTGTGTACTAACATTTCAGGAAAATCATACTCTGGATTGTTGAAGACTTCAAATCAATATTAGTTTAGAGTTTATTATAATTGAAGTATGTATTTTCCATTTTATTAAGTCTGAGAGAGTGTGATTGTAATAGAGTAACTGAGCACACACACACTGGGGAGAGTTTAAAATTTATTTTTTAAAACTGATCATGCTGTACAATATCACTTCGTACGGGATGATCTGATAAGTTATTTTCCCAATGAGCAGTCGAACAAATAGAAATATTTTTTTAAGTATGAACCATACTGGATGATCCCAATTTCGTACAAAGATGAACATCTCGGATTTGTGTTTATATGGGACGTTCTCAGGTTTGTACAAGGATGAACATCTTGGGTTTGTGATAATACGGGATGATCCCAGTTTCATACTAGGATGAAGGTCTTGAGTTTGTTCTCGCATGAAAAAAATTTGTAAGTATGGATCATATGGGATGATTCCATTTTCATTCAAGGACAAATGTCTCGGGTCCGTTCTTGCTCATTTCATCCTGATGTTTCGTATAGACGAAATTTGAAAAATTTTCATATTGTTCGTCCTGGACAAACTTGGTTCATACTGGATGATGATCTCATTTTAAATGATTTTGAACCAATTAACAATAGGTTCGTACATAACAGTATTTGAACTATTCGTATGTAAGAACATACTGTCGTATTGTACGACCGTGTTCGCTCAAAATTGAATTTTTTAGTTTTCTATATAGTTTTTCATCTTTTTCGTATAAAAAGTCCATTAAAACTGACATGAAAAAGGTCTTGTCTTCATGATTTTTTAAGGGCAATTGAAGGAGAGTGTTTGAAAGAGTTTTTGAGAGAGATTTCTTGCAAGTGAAGTGTGAAGGGTTCATAAGGTTAATCAAAGGTAAGGATCTCTTTGTAATTGTTGTTATTACTCTTCCTCTTGTCTTTCTAGATATCTTGTGTGAAGATATTTGAACAAGATATGGTTCTCTATCGACACTTGGAGAGTGTGAATAGCCGACGGTTCTCTGCCGACACTTAGAGAGTGTAAAAGGATGACGGTTCTCTACCAACACTTGGAGAGTGTGAAAGGACAACGGTTCTCTTCCAACACTTGGAGAGTTTTTAAAGGATGGTAGTTATCTACCAACATTTGAAGAGTGTGAAAGGAAGATGGTTCTCTGTCGCACCGGGGATTGGTGGAAGAGTGATTTTTGTAAAGGCTTCTCTGCCTTGCTGTGGGGGCAGAAGGATAGTCACTTTGGTAATAGTGCAATACCTGAAGAGGGAGTCTTAAGGGAGTGGATGTCGGTTTAGTTGGACCGAACCACTATAAATTTTTGTGTCTTTTATTTTTTGCATTTTATTTTATTGCAAGTTATTTTATGTGATTAAAAAGTTTTATTTTAAAACTTTAATTAACTTCCTTTGTGAATCAACTAGTTTCAAATTTTAAAATGCAAGAGAATTTTTAAATAACTAATTCACCCCCCCCCCCCACCTCTCAGTTAGCCTTGGGACATTAGTTTAGGTTAACCAACCTAATCTAGATTCAACAAGAATAAACATGTTTGACTGGTATAGACCCTAAAAGTTTGAGAAGCACTAAGAGGGGAAGGGAGTGATTGGAAATTTTTTTGAAATTATCTTAAAAAGCAGTACTAATTAATTTTCTTTTGATTTTGGAAAATTTAATCATAATGAGAAAGATAACAATTTTAATCACCCATTTTAGTGATGACAATGAAATTCTAACTTATCTAATGATCCATTAATCATAATTTCTATGACAATGATGAAATTTTAAATTTCACAATAGAACATTGATCTCAGAAAATCATCAAGCAGTTAAAACAAAAATGAAGTGCAAAATATAAAATAAATAAATAAATAAAATTAAAAAACACACCAGATTTTATAGTGGTTTGTCAAACCATAACCTTCATCCACTACCCAGTGTCCTCCAATTAAAGTATTGCACTAACATAAAGTGACACTACTTTTTCTCCCTTAGTAAGGTGAAGCCTTTACAAACTCTCTTCTACCAACCTAGTGTGACAGAGGAACAAAGCTCCTTTCACAAGAAGAGAACCTTGACTCATTTTTCTCCCTCTATGAGAAGATAGAGAACCTCGATTCCTTTTTCTTCTACTTAGAGAAGGTAAAGAATCTTGTCTCCTTTTTCTCCCTCTTAGAGAAGGAAAAGAACCTCAAGGACATGACTAAGAAGCCTCTCTCCCTATAGAGCACCCACAAGACTCACCTAGGCTATAAGAGGAGCAAGCATGTAGCTAACCTAGAGCAACCGTGTGATCCCCTCACACTACTTCTCCCTCATACTCAAGCCCACCTTCTCCTTCCTCTTACAAACCCTAATTTTCTTCATAAGCTCCTTGTTAGAGTTCTCCTTCAGCTATGTTCCTCTCTTTACCTCTCTTTTGACAAGGTTAAGGAGATTGCATTTATAATAGGCTTTAAGAAGCCCTAAAAATTCAACTTGGTTGTCACTATTTATATAGTATGATCCAAGTTCGTAAAGTACGATCAGTTCAAAACTAGTCTTATATAGTATGATATAAATGGTCATTCAAATGAATTATTTATTTTTCATAGACATATCATACATTATGATCCATAGATCATCTAATATGATCTATTTAATTTCCTCTATTCATATGGGATGATTCCTCAGATGATAGAAATTTGTCTCTATCACTTGTCCCATACTATTCTCATCAAAAATTATAGTTAGTTATTTTTAAGTTAGTCATCTAGTATGATATGACTATCGTACACTACGATTAGTTCAAAAATTATAGCTTCATTTAGTATTATTTTTTGGACAACCAAATTCATTTTGCTAGTCATTTGGTACTATCAAAATTATAAAGTACGATTAGGTCAAAAATTATTGTTTCATTTTGTATGATCTCTAGGATGACCATATTTCATCTCTGTTAGTCTTTTGGAGTGGTCGACATCATATAGTATAATTGATTGTAATTGATTAAACCATGATTTGTGTGGTGTAATCACAGGGGTTAATTTTAGAAAGATTTAAATTTTTGTATAGTATGATTGACATTGTACAGTATGATTAGTTCAAAATATCAACTTTAAAATCTTACTAAATTTAATCTGGAGGCTAGGGTTTTGATAATAAAATGAATTGTATAGTACGATATATATTATACAATATGATTAGTTTATAAAACATTAGATTTCAATTAGCCATTTGGACCATTCCTTAAACAACTGATCGTACAATATAATTTTTAATCATACAATATAATTAGTTTAAAATTTTTTAATTTTTAAAAATTTTTCTCTCCCCCTATGTGTTTACACGATCACCTAATTTCACACACTCTAATATGGCCTAACCCAAGAAAATAGAAAATCAAAGAAAATAAAAATACATACTCTTTTTACCTGACATCCTAACATACCCAATCTTGTGTGTTTAGTCTTCTTGGGTATTATACATGCAATCATTAGTGCACAAAACACAACTAATATCCAATATGTTTTTTGAGAATATACCATTCAATTAATATGGTTTCAAATCATAAAATCATAGGTTAGGGATAAAACATTTCAACAACCTCTACCTTTTTTATGATGGCAAACAAATTTGATTGAAGTGTAGCTTGAAAAGTTTTTCAGCCTAAGCTCCCCCTCACTAAATAAAAGTTGTTTAAGAAAATAGGGGATGACTGCCATTTTTTCTTGTTTTTAAATGATGAAAAAGAACAAAACAAAAATAAATTAATAAAATAAGAGATTTTCTATTAAAAAAATAGGCACACTATAAAAGAATAACCCTACAATAAAAGCTATACAATCAAATCTGATCTCCCCCTTTTGAGATCACCAAAAAGAGAAAGTACACAAAAATAAAGATAGCAGCATAAAATGAAGAAACTGTAGATACAAATTTCTGGAAAGGTCGATCCTAATCAGGTGGTGGTTGTTGTCGCTGAAAGAATTGATTGATGGAGGCAAATTGACTATATATCAAAGAAAATATTTCTCCAAACCATCGTAGGTCATCCTTATGCTCCTGGTGTTATTATTGGATATGATAGTCTAGTTGTGTTTCTAGTTACTCGAGCCACTGAATGATATTATACTGAGGGTTGGCAGAGTAGGCAGGTGAAGGTGGTGGTATTAGTGGTGGTGGAGGTCCTCCTGTAGGATAAGCTTCCCCTTATTCAAAATCCAGCACAGCATGCTATTTTCCCTGATGAAACTTAATACATAAGGAGGCATCCATATAAAAAATAGGTACATTATTAGGTGGAGTAGGAAATGTTAGTTTGTATTTGTGGTCAAGAATATAGTCTACGATGTGTCCTAAGCCTAAATTTTTTTTCCTACGGGTGTTTGGATGTTGAAAGTGAATCATATTATGGAAATAGTTGAGAATCAATTGGGCTTTATCGAATTTAGTATTCAACACTATGAGGTAGGTGACAATCGAGAGAAGTAGGGTTATGTTAATCTCCAGCTTTGGGTATAATAGAAGTTACAAGTACATGCTAGATTATACAATCACTTTGATTTAAAGTTTGGACAAGAGGTAGGTGTTGATTTAAAGGAAAATTCCTAAAGGTTAAGTTCATAGTAGTCTAATAAAACTCATGAGAAAATAATGATTGAGGGTGAGGTCTTTCAGTAGAGAGACCTATATATTATACTATATCTGCTTTCAAAATCTCTACATTTTCATGGAAAACTAAGGAGGTCATGGTAGAGACATCAATGTTAATCCTTAGATTTGCTAGGAATTCTTAGAGAAGTTTTGAATTGAAAGGGAAAGCTGGGGTAAGGAGGAATTGAATGGTCGTGGAGAATAAAAGGCTTATTACCTCAAACTTGAGGGCAGGTTGGTTAAACATTCGTGAGGGGGTGATTTTTATTGCTTTGTATTTGTAATATGCATCTTCATCCCATATAGAGAGAAAGTAATCATGAAAATGATGAGAGAAGCATGAGCTCTCTTGAGTCGTTCTTCCACTGGCCATCAAGTAGGAAGGATTAGAACGTAGAGGTTAGAAAAAGGTTGGAATGAATTCAACTAGTTTCATCCTACAATTTATAAATTTTTTATAAATTAATATAACACTATAGACATATTCTACAGTAAGATCAAGGATTTATGTCATCTTGATGACCTATTAAAAAAGTAGATAAATCGTATAGTATGATCAAAATCGTAGTAGACGTTCTTATGAAATTTCATTTGTCTTAAGAGGTCGTCAGTATGGTGTTGTTGAAAAGAAACAAATATTAGAAACTTCAATTATTATCGTACCAGCCAAATTAAATTCATCCCCATCCATTTTGACTTCTTAATTGCACAATATGAATGGAAGTATCATACAATATGAATGATAATAATTATCATATCAAATAGATTGAATTCCTCAAAGGTTACTAGCACCTGGACGTTATAATACAAAGAAATGTTCGTACAGTACAATGTCTAAATCAGTTATTTAATCTAGACCATTGATGTAAATAAGAGTTGCGATCTATGCATCTATGCATATCGGACAGTACGATTATAAGACATGCAATACAATCAGAAAAAAAAGTTTTTGAGATCATTGTGATTCAATAAAGCGCGTGTGTGATGATCTGAAAACATCTTAGACAATTTTTTTTTCTTGTAGCAAACAAAACACAAACAAATAAATGAATAAACCTATATATTTTAAACACATATGAACAAATGTTTTCAATTGATTTTTTTTTTTTTTTTGGATTAAGCATGAATGTCTATAACATCTAGTTTTGTCCTCAAGGTGTTAAAGGTATAATAGGCTAAGGGTTATGTGAAAATGGCTACCAATTGATCTAATGTAGTTATATGGTGAAATTTTATATCTCCCTTGGCTACATGATCCCTTATGAAGTGATGCCTAATGTATATATGCTTTGTACGAGAGTGCAAAATTTGATTTTTGGATATGTAAATTGCAGTATGTTGTCACTCATAATTTGAATAATTCCTGAAGGTAGTCAAAGATCTAAGAGTTATTAGTTTAGCCATAGGAGTTGAGGAGGACAACTCCTTATTATTATATATTTTATCTCAGATGTGGAGAGGGCTACTAAATTTTATTTTCTACAGGACAAGAAAAGTAAGGATTATCCTATAAATTGGCAAGTTCAAGAAATGCTTTTTATATCTTCCCTACATCCAGTAAAATAGGACTCTGAATATCCTATAATTTCAAAATATGTTTTATGTCTAGGATACAAGATTCCTAGGAATGGAATGCCTAACAAAAGGATTGTTTTAACAACAGTCATGTGTGATTCTTTTGAATATGCTTGAAATTTAGCACAAAGGCAAACCTTAAACATTATACAGAGCCTGCTAGTAATTAAGTACAAATGTGATCAAATAATATGCCTATATATTTTTTTTTATCCACAAATTTTCCAACTGGGTCCTTAACTAATTGAATAGTGGAGCTCATGTGAGTGTTCATGGCCTTAACATTGTCCATGTTGTATTTTTTAATAATTTCCTTTATGTATTTATTTTGGATAAGGAAGGTTCTATCATCCAATTATTTTACACTACATCCAAGAAAATATTTAAGTTCTCTCATCATTGTCATTTCAAACTCTTAGCTCATGAATTTTGAAAACTCATCACATAGGCTTTTATCTGATGATCCAAACAAAATATCACAACATAGATTTGATAGATGAGTTACTCTTCTCCTTCTTTCTTTAGGAAGAGGATGGTGTTACACTACCCTTAACAAAGCATCTATCTAAAAGAAATGTACTCAATATTTCATACCAAGCCCTAGGTGCTTGTTTTAACCCATACATTATTTTTTTCAATTTAAACACATGGTTTGGAAATTATGAATTCTCAAATTTTGGGGGTTGCTCAACATAAACATCTTCTTTGATTACCCTATTCAGGAATACACTCTTAATGTCCATTTGATACAATTTAAAACCCTTGTAGTAAGCACAGTCTAAGAGTACCCTTACGGTTTTTAATCTAGCTACTGAGGCAAAGATTTCCTCAAAGTAAATTCTTTAAATTTGATTATACTGCTTAACTACTAATTTGGCCTTATTCCTCACTACTATTCCAGAGTCTTTCATCATTTTTTGAAGACTCACTTTGTTCCAACTACTCATTGCTCCTTAGGTTTCTTGACTAATACTCACATATCATTCCTAACAAAATTATTTTGTTCTTCTTATATTGCTAGGATCCAAAATTCATCTCCTAAGGCTTGATCTATATTGGTGGGTTATATCATGGAGATAAATGTAAAACGACTAACCTCCTTCAAAATTCCATGCATGATTTTACACCTTCAGACGAGTCTCCTAAGATAAACTCTTTAGGATCACAAGAAGAATATCTCTAATCTCTAGGCAAGTGTTCCTAAGGTTCTACTCAATCTCCTATGGCAATTATTTCTACCCCCTGAATGACCTCCAATTCTTCTTGTTCTTAGGTTTAGATTCAGAGGACTTATATGATTCATCAAATACCACATAGGTAGACTCTTCTACTACTAGAGTCCTCCTATTGAAGATTCTATAGGCTTTACCTATAGAAGAATAACCAAAGAAGACTCCCTCATCAAATTTAGGAACAAATTTTCCTAAGGGTGACCTTCCATTTATTAAGATAAAGCATTTGCATCCAATAACATGTAAGTGAGAAAGATTGGGTGTCCTACCCTTTCGGAGTATTTATGGTGTTTTATTCAACTTGGATCTAATATTCACTCTATTTAAAACATAACAAGCAATGTTCACTACTTTGGCTCAAAAATACACAGGGAGTGAATATTGAGCTAGCATTTCCCTAGTATCTTACATAAAGGTTCTATTTTCTTTTGGTTGTTCCATTTTATTGGGAGATCCTAGGGAGAGGGAAATTATATTCTACTCCTATATCTTGATAGAATGATTCAAGCATATCATTTTTAAACTCTCCTCTACAATCACTATAAATTATTGAAATTTGACATCCTAAATTCCTTTGAATCTAAGTGGAAAATATACTAAATTCCTTAAATGACTCATTCTTGTGTGCCAAAAATCTTACCAAAGTTAATCTATAGTAGTCATCTATTATCACAAATCCATAAGTCTTTCCTCCTAAGTTGGTTATAATAACCAGTCAACATATGTCGATGTAAAGGATTTATAGTGGCCTAGAAATGTTGATGTATTTAGTCGAATGAAGTGATTATCGTATTTTCCTAGTTGGTAGGAATTGCATGGGTTATTCTTAGTGAAGTCTAACTTCGGTATACCTTTAAGTACATTTTTTTAGTGATATTTCTAAGTGTTTTCATGCTAGCATGGCATAGCCTCCTATGTTATAGCTGAATTTACCAATTCTAGTTTTTAAACATAACAAATTTGAATATTCAATATAATTCAAGCCTAACGTATAAATATTATTCATTCATTTTACTTTTAACACAAGTTTTTTATCTAAGATTATCATGCATTTATTAAAAAGAAAGTTTATATCAATTCCTTTGTCATGTAATTAGCTAATACATAAAAAGTTATATTTCAAACCATCAACTAATAAAATATTTTCAATCATAAAATATTTAGAGTTTCTAATTGTACCTAATCCCTCTACTTTCTTAGTGGTGTTATCTCTTAATATCACTTTACCTTCTGACTTGACCTCTAATATAATGAACTAGTTAATACCACTAGTCATATACCTTAAACAACCATTGTCTAGGTAACACATGCTCTCACTACATCTTTTGTGATACCACCCTTATAATATCATTCAAAGGTCATATTTGGGAATCCAAGTGAGTTTGTGTGAGCAGCCTTATGCTTGAATGAATGAGATGTATGTATGTTATGTTGTCATGAATGCAATTTAGGCCTCCACACTAGATGTGTCCTACGGTGGATAGTGCAAGTGCGTGCTATGTGTCCTAACATAACACAAGAGTAACACTTAACACCTACGAATGAGTTTACTAACCTATATGGGTGATGGTGTCTCTTTCTAGGTTTATGTGATGCATATTGTGTTGATGTGTCGTGCCACTGAGCTAGTTAAGGTGGTGATTTATTATTCTCATGTGCAATAATATTTGCTCTTAAATATTAATTTGCATTTTCAAAGCTTTCCACTTCCCGTTTTAGTGCTTTCTCACTGCTATCTAATCGACATGTAAGTTCTTCTAATTCCTTAAATGCATTTTGTAGCTCATTATATGATAATTTCAAGGAATTATGTATAGTAATTTATTTAATATACTTCTTATTTAATGTATCAATTTCATGAAGCAGGAACATTTGATCTCTATCTAAACCAAAATGTTCATTTACCAATTCAATATGCTCTTTTACTAATACAATAAAATCAGTGTTAAGACTAGTATGCATTTTCTTAAATTTCTTATACGAGACATAAATTTCTTTAGAAATAATTAATAATTCATCATAAGAGAGTTGACATACCTCATCTTGATCTGATTGATTAAGATTATCTTTAGCCATTATACACAAGTTTGTTACCTCCACTTCTACTTCTTATTTTAACGATTCTGAGGCAAATTTGACCCATAAGGCTTTTTGTGTCTTTTGCTTACCCCTCTTATAATTATTCTTCTCTTCACACTTCTCCTTATTCAGGCGAGTCTTTAGGTTGGGCCAATTAGCTCGAAGATGACTTCATTTCCTGCACTTAAAGAAAATTACATTAGATGAAACTTTAATAGATTTGTGGCTTTTACCTTTGCTCTAGTAGTTTTGATGAAACCTCTATTTTCTTTTAAGTAAGCTCTTAAACTTGTGTGTCTTTAAGGTTATTTCATCATCCTCATTTGTTCAGGACTTATCAATGTCAGAATCATTTATCAATAGAGTAAACATTTAAATATTTTGATTCAATAATTATAATTATTTTTGCATCTTAAGAACTAGGTAAAAAATGTAGAATTTTATTAACTTTTTCAAAATTTGACAGTTCTCTACCTAGTGTATGCAAGGACGATACTATCTGGGTAAACCTAGTATATATTTCAAACACAATCTCACTAGGGTTCAATTGAAAAAGTTTATAGTCGTGCAAAATAATATTTAGCCTAGACTGTTTAAATTCACTAGTTCCCTTATAGGTGATGCACAACCAATCCCAAATCTTTTTCCTAATAAAATATATAGAAACTCATATATAGTCTTCAAATTTTAAAGCACAAAAGAAACAATTCAGGCACTTAGCATTTAACTATGCGATTTCCCTGTCCTTATTACTCCATTCATTAAAGTGGTTATCTATTTTGACACCATTAATAATATGTGATAGAGGTAAATAACCAGTTTGAATCCTATGCTAAATTCTATAGTCAATGGATTTTAGATATATTGTCATGTGAATTTTCAAGAAATCAAATGGAATGTTTTCAAATATAGGTGAATGGGTTATTGAATAACCCTTCATAGTGATACGATTACCTGAATGTGCCATTAATCATTAATCTCAAGGTTTTCTAAAACACTTTTTTTTAGTCAAAGGGTCTAATACCACTTGAATGTTTGAGATGTTCCAAGATGGGGTTGAGTTGGTGCTTTTTTAATCAATAGTTTTGATAATGATATTGAAATTCTAACTTGCATAATAAAATATTGATCACAATTTTAATGATGATGATGAAATTCTAAATTTCATTATAAAATATAGATCTTAAAAATTTATCAAATAGTTATAACAAAAATAAGTGCAAATTGTAAAATATAAAAAATAAAATCAGAAAGATCATACTAAAATTTATAATGATTCAGCTAAACTATAATCTTCATCCACTCCCTAGAGTCCTCCACTTTGGGTATTGCACTAATATAAAGTGACTCTCCTTTTGCTCCCATAGCAAGGTGGAGAAGCCATTACAAACTTCTCTTCCACTTTCACAGGTAGAGAATCTTGACTCCTTTTTTTCCCTCCTCAAGAAGTCAGAGATCCTCAACTTTGTTTTTCTTCCTCATGGAGAAGACAGAGAACCTCGACTCATTTTGTCCCCCATGGAGAAGGCAAAGAACCTCGACTCCTTTTTCTTCCTCCTGGAGAAGGTAGAGAACCTCGAGGACTAGACTAAGAAGCCTCTCTCCCTAGAGAGCTCCCACAATACTCACGAAAGCCACACAAGGAGCAAGCATGCCGCTAACCTAGAGAGACTGTGTGATCTCCTTACCCTAGATTTCCCTCACACTCAAGCTCATATTCTCCTTCCTCTCACAAACCTTTATTTTCTTCAAAAACTACTTCATAGAGTTATTCCTTTAGTTAAGTTCCTCTCTTCACCTCACTTTTGAAAAGGTTAAAAAAATTGCTTTTATAATAGGCTTCAAGAAACCTCAAAAATTCATGTTGGTTGTCACTGTTCATACAGTATGATCCAAGTTCATAAAATACAATCACTTCAAAACTAGTCCTATCCAATACAATGTAAATATTCATTCAAATAAATGGTTCAAATTTTATAAATTTATCGAACAATATGATCCATTAATCATCTAGTATGATCTATTTAATTTCCTCTATTCATACAAGACCGTTTCCTGGGAAGCTAGAAATTCGTCTCTGTCACTCATCTCATACTATTCTCATCATACAGTATAGTTATGGTTTTTAGGTTAATCATCTAGTATGATATGACTATTATATAGTATGAATAGTTTAAAAATTGCTACTTTGTCTGGTACGATTTTACGGATGACCAAATTCAACTCAGCTAGTCATTTAGTATGATCATAACTGTACAGAATGATTTGGAAAAAAATTATGGTTTTTTTTCAAAATGATCTCTGGATGACAAGATTTAGTCTCTATTAGTCATCTGGTACGATCAAAATCTGTATGTGTAATAGATTGCAATTGATTAAACTATGATTTGATTGACTAATCATGGGTGTTAATATTAGCAATATTTTAATTTTTTGTACAATATGATTAGTTCAAAACCATACTTAAATTAATATGGCAGTTAGGGTTTTGATAATGAAATGAATCGTACAGTATGATTAGTTTATAAAACATCATATTTCAATTAGTAGTTCGAACCATTATTTAAACACTTAATTATATAGTAAAATTTTTAATTGTATAGTACGATTAGTTCAATTTTTTTTTTCTCTCCACTATGTGTGTGTCCACGGTCACCTAATTGTATACGCTTTAATATGGCCAAACTCAAGTAAATAAAAATATAGACTTATTTGACTTGACATCCTAAACTACCCATTCTTGAGTCTTTAGTTTTCTTGAGTATTGTACTTAAAATCATTAGTGCAAAAAATACAAATAATATCCAACATAATTAAAAAAAAAGTTCAATTCAATCAATAAGGTTTGTCATCATCAAAATCACAGGCTAAGGATCCTAGATTTGAAACAGACCATAAATTGGGTAATCTATTAAAGTTGTCCAATGTTTGGGTTTGTTAAAGGTTGAAAAAAAAATGCTTTAATTTAAATATTAATGAATTAGAGCTTTATTTAGATGTGTTTTAATAATTAATTAACTAAAACCTTTGTTACTCACAGAGCTAAGAAGTTTATTTCACCTTCCTTGGGACTAGGGCTAAGTTAATAGCCTCGTAGGTTAGTGTTACCTATTAGTAATCAAGGTTAATTAAGTTTTTTTAATTCATTGAAAATTAAAGATTGATGAATTTTAATTCATTTAATTGGTTGTTGGTTTTTAAATTAGGATTACTATTTTTTTGGAATATTAAGTTTATTATTAAATTTTGGAATTACGTGGATTATTTTTATGTGTTAATTAAGGGGTTAAAACCCGACTTTTCAAATTAAAGGGTTTTATTGAATTTTAATATTATTTCTAAATATTAAAATATAAGATGAGTAATTAGACTATTAGTTTTCTCAATTTGAAATTTTCTACATTAAATTATGAATTTTCTAAATTTTGACCCTCTTTGGAACTATAATTAACTAGAGATTGACTTTCTTATTTTAACTGAATTTTTAAGGATTGGCATTTTTAGAAAATATTGGATTTTAAATGGAGTTGAAAAGCAGTAGGTTGGGTAAATTTATAATTTTCTATAATTACATATGATTTTTTAAAGTTTTGGTGTTTAATGAATTATTAAATTATTTAATTAGGTGGGAATTTTTAGATTTTTGATCTAAATGAACTCCAAACTTCTTGAAATCATCTCCAAAGGATAAAATGACCTAAGGAGGTGTTCTTAGGTGTTTGAGATTTTCTTGGAATTTAAATTATTTTTAAATAATTGAATTAATAAAATATTAAACTTAATTAAAATTAAATTAAGGTTGAAATTAAAGTCCAGTCAAAGGGCTCTTTTTTTCTTTGATTAAGGGTAAAATTTTGGTTAATTTGAGTTATAATTTTTTAATTTTTGGAATTAATTTAGATTTATTAGAAATTTTACAAGTTTTAAGGCTTAAGTAATACATTAAACTTATGTTAATTACTTAATGGACATAATGATTTTCAAAATCAATTAGAAATTTCCCTAAGGCTAAGGATGTCACTAAGTTTAGATGGTTCAAGTTTTATGCCCTTGCATATTTATTTTAATTTCTAAAATTTATGCAAGTTCTCTAAAAAAGTATTAATTTTTGTCTTTAATGTCACTAAGTTGTATGGGTTTGAATCAAAATTTTATTAACTCTTGGCATACATATAAAGGCATACATGATCACACCCAAGTCCTTAGAGCTAGGAGAGCCTATGCTAAGTTCGTGTGTGTGCATCCTATACATGCAAGAGTGGAAAGTAATTAACATACATAAAGCTTTGATTAGTGAAAAGTTGAAATAAAACCATTCATTAAACCTTGCAAATGAATTCAATTCATATAGATTCAATCCATGTTTAAAATTTCAAGATTAACTCAAAGCTCTAAACATCTAATATATATAATTTCAAAATTAATTTTTATATCCAAAAATAGCTTTGTTTGAGAATTATTTTTTTTAAAAAAAATTAGGTTAATTTTAAATAATTTAAAATAATATTAACAAATAATCTTAAAATTTTTGAAAATATTTTAAATTTATAGTTTTTCTAAAAAGTCTTTAGCTAAAGATAAATTAAATATGAATTAAATACTCAATATATAAAATAATTAAAGTAATTTATATATTTAAATATTCTTAAATTTATTTAAAATAAATTCTATGATTATTAAAATATTTTTCAAATAAGATTTTTAATTTAAAATATATTTTATAAATTTAATTAAATATTAATTTAATATTAAAATAATTAAATTATTAAAATTATAAAAAATAATTTATTAATTTAAAAAATCAATTTTAAAAATTAAGGTATTATACATATTCTTCTAATTTAAATTAAAAGTTTTTTTCAATTTTTTGAAGTTTTATTAATAAATATATTTAGAATAATATAAAATTAACTAATATTCAATAAATTTTAAATTAGATCAAATTATCCAAAATGTTTTTTGAAATTTTAAAATTATTAAAATAATTTTTCTTAAATTTCAAAATTGCTTAAATTTAGTTTTTAAATAAATAATATGAAATATGAATGTTTTAAATAATTAAATTTATAAAAATTTTACATGCATTAAATTTAATTTAATGTTAAATTAAAATGTTCAACTTTAAACAAATGATATCAAAATATTAATTAAATTTTTTGAAAAAATTTAAATTTTATTCACAATATTTAAAACCTATAATATTTATTATTCTTAAAAAATAATTAATATTTTAAAATAATTTAAAAATATTGTTAATATAATTTTAAAATATTTTCTAAAAATTATAAAACTATTTAAGTATTTTTAAGAATTTTAAAGATATTTGATTATAATTTTAATTAAATATTTAAACATTTAATATTAATAATATTTTAAAATATATTAAAATTTAAAAAAATATTAATTTTGAAGAATTTAATACTAATAATTTTTAATTCCTTTTTAAATTTGAAATTCTTAATAATTGTTGGAATATTTTAAAAACTTAGAATATTTTTAAAAATTAAATATTTTTAATATTAAATATAATTTAAAAATTAAATTAATAAAAGTTTTTTATTTTTTTATAAAAATTTGAGGTTGTGTTCATGATATATTTGTTAAATTTTGAAAATATTTTAATTATTTTTAATCAAATATTAATTAAAAATACTTTATTCTAAATATTTAGTTAATAGAATCAAAGCTACATATACATTGCCTAATCAAAACTGCATATACAGTTTCACTAATCTAAGTCAGCATAGCCTCGATGTTGTTTGATCATTTGCGATTTTAAACAAATGGTTTAGATTGAGGCAAATGGAACGATAAGGTAGATGATCGATACACGTGGCTTGATCTATAGCAAAATGGTAGAATCTAGACCAATGGTACAGATATTGTACATCAAATGATTAGCGAGAAACATAGCTCTAATGAGTAAAACACATTTTTCCTAAAATGGTTGTTTCATCACTTAGAGAGTATTTTGGTCAACTATTATTGACTTAGTCAATAATGTCAAACTAAGCTTAAGTGGGTACAATAGATCTCAAATGTTATTTGGGATTTTTTGGAGGTGGTTCAAAGATATAAGAGGTTGAACCATATAGAGTTTTGGTCAAAAGTCTAAAAATCCCCTTAAAGAGCATTTTGGTCATTTTGACCTCTAGTCAACTTAGGGTCGATCAAAATATGGATTACAGATCAAAAAGTTATAATAGAGGCGATGGACATGGTTATATACTTTGGAGAGAGTTCCATAGTCCAATTCCTTAAGGTAAGGTTCGGTGACATAGGTCATAAATATGTTAAGGTTTTGCAGCCTTTGGATACCAATTCCATTTTTAGGGCTAGAAGCCTTAGATTAAACTCAAATTTGTGGGTTTACTTCAGGGACATGCTTGATTAATATGCAACTAACATATTATGAATCGTAGGTCATTTCACATGATTTCCAGGTTATAGAAAATTCACCTAGAAAGGGTTCAATACTTAGACACTTGGCCTTATGTTTTGAATTGAAGTCTGAGTTTGAGCAAGATTATAGGTTTCTTTAGTTATGTTTTAGAATATCCAAATTAATCATAGTGAGATAAATTATTGGGATTTATTGGATAAGACCAAGATTTAAATAAAACTCAGATTATACTATGATTGTAGGTATGATATGAGTATAGGTTGGGAATTGGATTGAAGGGTGGATTGAAATCTAATTGGGGGCTCAATAATTGACAAGTGGACAACTGTCAACCCTAGGATCACCAAGAAGGAGTTTAGATAGGACCTGATGACCTCTTACAAAAATGATGTCAAGATAATTATAAAAATTCCAGTGTGCTCATTTTAATTTTAATTTTCTACATTTTACTTTCTTACAATTTAATTTCCTAAAAATTACTGGGTTGAAAATATGTGGTTCATATTAGTTCAGTTGATTCAATTATTATCACCATTGTTATAATTCTTAATAGGTTTATAGCTTATGCATCAGGCGATCAAATTATTTATTTTATGTTTTTGAAAAATAAAAAAAATAAAATTTTCTTATGATAAAGAATTTTTTAAATAAGCAATTTACCACCCTCTTGGTGCACCTCTATCTAGTTCATTGTGGTCTCATAACATCTTTAAGTGGTATTTCAGCCAGGTTTCAAAAATAATGTTTTAGAAAAGTTTTAAAAAATGACCAGTGGTGCATTTTGGTAATCAAAATATTTCGGAGGGTTATTCAATAACCTATTCATTACTTTTTGATATTATACCTTGTAATTCTTGGAAAATCCACATGTCTACATTCTTGTAGTATATAGATTATCGCATGTGGATGTTAGTCCAAGAAGGATATTATGCTCCTTCTCATTTTATGAATGGCATTAAAACTAAACTTCCATTTAGTAAATGGAGTAATGAGAATAGAGATTTAGCCAAACTGAATGCAAAATATTTAAACTATTTTTTTATGCATTGAAATATGAAGATTTTATGCATGTATCAACTTGTACTACTGGGAAGGATATTTGTGATTAAATATGCAAAACCTATGAAGGAACTAGTGAAGTAAAATAGTCTATATTAAATATCCTACTTTAAGACTATAAACTATTTCATATGAAACCTAGTGAATAAATTTTTTAAATATATACTAGGTTTACACAAATAAAGACATTCGTGCATGCATTGGGTAGAGTATCTACAAATTATGAAAAAGTTAATAAGATTCTACGTTATCTATATAGTTCTTATGATGCTAAGATAACTTTAATTATTGAATGTAAAGACTTTAATGTTTACTCAATTAATAATTTGCTTGGGTCACTCATTACGTATAAGAAAGGAGTGAGCCAAAGGCAATGTGATGCAGGTGAGAAGAAGATTGAGAGAACTATAGCACTAAAAACAAATGAATCTGACATTAATAATTCTATTGTTGAGGAGTATGAAAACTTCACCTTGAAAATACGGTAGTTTAAGAGTTCTCTAAAAGGAAAATAGAAGGCGGAAGGAATAAAAATTTTTAAAGTTTCTTCTCACATAATTTGCTTCAAATGCAGGAAACCAGGTCACCTCTAAATTTACTATGCCAATATGAAGACTCACTTTATTAAGGAGAAGGGTGAAGAGAAGCTAAAGTTCAAGAGGGGCAAGCAAAAGACACATAAAGTATTTTGGGCTGACTCTGCTTCAGAATCATCTAAACCAGATGCAAAGGAGGGGGTAATAAACCTTTTTCATATGGCTAATGATAATCTTTATGAATCAAATCAAGATGAGGTATATCAACATTCATATGATGAATTACTCATTATTTTAGAAAAAATTCATGATTCATATATGAAGCTAAAAAGGATGCATGCTACTCCAATATTGAATTTAACTTTACAAAAGGAGCAAGCTAGTTTAATTACCAAGCATTCTAATTTAGATAGTGATAACAAGACCTCGCTTAATGAATATGATGGCTTAAAGAAGAAGCATATTGACATAACTAATGCATAAGATTCCTTGAAAACACAAATGCTGAACTAGAAAATTCATTTAAGGATATGGAAGCATATGTTTTAGGAAAAGATAAAAGTGAACATGCATTGAAATAAAAGTATATATTATAGAAAGTGCAAACATTTTTCTACAAGAAAATGTAAAACTACTTCAAGATCATAAACCATCACCTACCTTTGCACAGCTTCATAACCCGTCAGCACAACATGCATCACATAAAACTAGGAAGAGATACCATGACCCATATAGGATAGTAAATCCATTTCCTCATATTAGCTGCCACTTTTGTGGCATGTTAGGTCACATAGACCATACATGCACAATCCACCATAGGACACCTCTAATGTTGAGGCTGAAATTTCATTCAACACAGCATGGCATGCAATCATCTCATTAATTAATACATAAGGTGGAACACAAACTTATTTGGGTTCCAAAATCTAATGTTTAAGTGACATTGTATGGGTTCTCTCACAAAGAGCTAGTGAGAGTATATACTTGAGGCATATGATTGGTGATATAAAGTAGTTCATCACACTAGAGGCCAAGTCAGGAGGTAAGGTGACACTAGGAAATAACAAAAGTAGGAAAGTGGTTGGCTCAGGTATAATCAGCAATGCTAAAAGCATTATTATTAAGAATGTTCTTTTAGTTGGTGGTTTAAAGTATAATTTACTGAGCATTAGTCAACTATGTTGCAAATCTGAGTTTATGGATTAGACTTTTGATGATAACAAACATTCATGATTTCCTACGACTGCTTTGCCTACTAACTTCTTAGGACCACAAGATCGAATGCAGCTCAAGCCAGCTCAAGATCGGGAAGATTTAGGTTGAGTCAGGTCTGTATTTTTTCCTTTCTTGAGTCAATTGTAAAAATTGTTTTTGATGCTAAGTAACCTTGCACACACACACACTTGAGGGGTTTTATAATTTTTTCTTAATTTGAGTACATCGGCCTGGACGATGTTCATATCGGCCAGGATGATTTAACTAAAAATTGAAACCTTAATTAGGGCATCCTGGTTAAGTAGCCATCATTAAGCAAATCATCCTTGACTATCCTTCTATCGGTCAGGACGATAGGCTCAAATAAAAAAAAAATTAGCCGCTATGATCAATTTAGGTATTCTTTATTTTAAATTATCAGCCTGGATGATCTCCATATTGGCTTGGATGATACAGCACAATTATGTCTAAATTAATATGGCAATTATGGAAAGTAATTAAGGCTGATTGATACAATCACATCGGCCGGGCCGATCGTAGAATCAGCCGGGATGATGTCCTGGATGATTGACATCGTCCAGACTCGATTAAGGGCGATGTTCAGGATAATTGTACTCTGATTTGAACTAATTGACCAGGACGATATTGTATTGGCCTGAACAATTTAACTAATTTTCTTCTGATTGTCCTGAATTGTCCTAACTGGTTGAGCTTATTTTGTACTAATCAGTCAGGACGATATTGATATCATCCTGGAGTCGGTTCTTGAAATTCTATTTAAAGAACCCAAATTTTCTCATGCTTAAGATCTTGAGTACTGCTTTCTTGACCAGAGAGAGCCATGGGAGAGGTGGAGAGAGAGAGGAACTTTTGAGGGTTAGTTTGTGAGAGTGATCACAAAGGTTGCTCCAAGTAAGGTTCCAAGTCGTCAACTCTATTCTTCATCCTTCATCCTTGGGAGGTTCGTGGGAGGTCTACTTCAACAAAGGTCGGGGTTCTCTGCCCGCTTCAGGCGGAAGCAAAAAGAGTCGGTTCTCTATCGCACTGGGGTTGGTGAAATGGAGTCTATTGTAAAGGCTTATCCTACTAGATGTGGGAGCTAAAAGAGAGACACTTAGTTAGTGCAAAACTCGAAGGGTGCCTCTGAGGAGTGGACGTAGGTCAAGGATTAACCGAACCATTATAAATCCGGTGCGATCTATCTTTGTTTTGCTTTCGCATTTATTTTTCTGCACCTTGATTTCTGTGGTGATTTGGTTTTAAGTTTTGTTGTGCTTTACCTAAAGAAATGTTTTTTAAAATACCAATTCAACCCCCCTCTTGGTTAGCCTCGGGCTAGTTCTTAAAGGCTTAACATCCCTAACGAACTTTCAAACTATGTGATAAAAGTTTTGGCATTAAATTTCTTTCTAAAAATTGCAAAATTAGTTTAAATGAAAAACTTGTGTTAGAAGGAAAACTAAAAAATAATGTTTACATGTTAGACTTAAACTGCATTGAATATTCTAATTATATATATTTGAAAATAATAGATAATGATTCATGGCTATGGTATTAAAGACCATGTCATATGAGTATGAAAACCCTTAGGAAGATTATCCAAAAAGATCTTATGAAATCCCTATGTTAGAAATCTCTAAGGACCACCTATGTGATGCTTGCCAACTAAGAAAAAAAGTTAAGTCTTCATTTCATTTAATTAAGGACATCAACTCCTCTAGGCCATTAGAAGTCCTTCATATGGACCTATTTGGACCTATTAATATAACCAACCTGGATTTGTAATAGTAGATGATTTCTCTAAATTTACTTAGTTTAGATTCCTAGCATATAAGTGTGAGTCATTTGAGAAATTTAGAACTTTCTCCTGTTTGATTCAATGGAAATTAAGATGTGAAATTTTAACCAATCACTGTGATAATGGTGTAGAATTAGAAAATGATAGGTTTAAATTTCTTTGTCAAGAGATAGGTATAAAATATAACTTCTCCCCCTAGGACCCCTAGCATAATAGAATAGTTGAAAGAAAAAATAAAATGCTACTGAATGTAAACCTAAAAAAGTAGAAGGGGAGGTCATTCAAGTGGTAGAATCTATTTCTATAGGAGATAGAGGAGCAACTGCTAAGAAATGGAGATATTCTTCTAGTCATCCTAAAGAATTTATCTTAAGAGACCCATCTGATGGTTTTAGAATTACGCATTAACATAGGAAGTAAGTTAGTCATTCTTTTTTTTGTTATCTCTATGATATAATACACTAACATAGATCAAGCCTAGGTGATGAATTCTAGATCCTAATAATACAAGAAGAGCTAAATGAATAAGTTAGAAATGATGTACGAGAACTTGTCAAAATACCAAAGGATCAAAGTTTTGTTGGGACAAAGTGGGTGTTCAAAAATAAGATAAATGGCCCTAGAATAGTGATAATAAAAAATGCCAAATTAGTTACTAAGGGGTACAATCAAATTGAAGGAACCTATTTTGAGAGAACCTATTCAGATGCTACTAACTTTTTCCTTCTTTAGAGGATTTTAATAATATCAAATGGATATTAAAAATGCCTTTTATCAAATGGATATTAAAAATGCCTTCCTAAATAGAATGTTTAAAGAAAATTTTTATGTTGAGCAACCCCCAGGCTTCCTATATTCACAATTTCAAGATCATGTGTTCAAGTGAAAGAAGAAGTTATATGGACTAAAATATGCACCTATAGCACTTTATGAAAGGTTAAGCACATTCCTACTAGATAGATCCTTCGTTAAAGGTAGCGTAGACACCACTCTATTCCTCAAAAAGGTTGGAGATGAATTTCTTAATGTCCAAATTTATGTTGATGGCATATTTTTGGTGCCTTAGATAAAAACATATATGATGAATTTTCAGAAATAATGAGTAAAGAGTTTGAGATAAGTATGATGCGAGAGATAAGTAATTTTCTTTGGTTTAGTTTAAAGTAGATGGATGATGGAAAATTCCATAGCCTATATAAATACATCAAGGAAATTCTTAAGAAATATGAAAAGGATAATACTTAGGCAATAAACACTCCCATGAGGCTAAAATATAGTTAGATATGGACCAAAATGAAAAGTTAATATACCAGAAAAAGTGTAGAGGGATAGTTGGATCACTTCTCTACTTTTCTGCCAATAGACTGAATTTAATTTTTAGTGGTGTCTTTATGCGAGATTTCAGGCTGATCCAAAATATTCTTATTTAATGATTGTTAAGAGAATACATAAAAACCTATTAGGTACCAAAAAACCTTGGTATTTGGTACCTTAGGCATAGTTCATCCTTCTAAATCATAGGATATTCAAATTCTGATTTTATAGGATGTACTATAGATAGAAAGAGTACATAGGGAACCTACTAATTTATTGGCTAATTATTAGTTTCTTGGTTTATTAGAAAGCGAAACTCAGTAGCCCTTTCCACTATTATGGCATAATACATTATTGGAAGAAGCTATGTTGCTCAAGTCTTATGTCTAAAGTAATAAATCTTAAATCTTGGACTACTTTAGGCACCATTTTTATCATGGGTTATAATATTAGTTTCATTTCCTAATTTAAAAATCTAATTCAACCCTCCTGCACAAAGCATATAGACATTAGAAATCACTTCGTAAGATATCAGGTAACCAAAGGAGATATAGAATTATAGCATATAGCCACGAGAGACCAATTGGCAGACTTCTTCACTAAACACCTAGCCAATGATACCTTTACCACCTTGACAACTAGAATAGGTGTTATAGACATTCATGCAAAACTTAAGATAAATCAAATTTTGTTATCTTTAGAAATCAGCAATTCATGTGTGCTATATTATACGTGTTTATTTTTGTATATGTTGAATTATATGTTATCATTTTTACATATTTTTTTGTTTTTTCTTAAAATATGTTTTTTCATCATCACATACACACTCTTCACTTTTTCAAAAAAAAAAATCAAACTAAAAAAATTTTAAAACAAAATTTTTTTATTATATCGTACGATCCACATTCATACCGTACGATATGACCACTTTTGCAAAAATCATAAATATTAGCTAAATCAACAGCCTTGATGATTTTAATTATTGGTGATTGTACCACTTTTTTTTTTTGTAATTTGCAAATTGCATTAAAAGAGGATAACAGATACAAACAACTAATGATATTAATCACATTCCTTCTTCAATAAAATAAAAAGAGAAGAAGGAATGTCATTATTAGAGAAACTATCAAAAGAAAAACTATTATTCAAAGCTAAAGTAGCACAATAGTCTACTACTTTATTATAATTTTTAGAAATCAAATGAAATATTACCTTATTGAAATCATTAAGAAAAATAATGTCTTCATTCCAATGTTGAGGTTGTTGCCATTTAATCATCTTTAAAGAATCTTGAAGCCATTTGATCACATTGCTATTATCTCCTTCAATGATAACTCCCTTATATTGTAGCTTCCATCTTTGCAAATGTTCTTTAAAAATAAATACCGCTGAAGTTGAAGAGAAGAAATATCCCAATGCTTCATCATTTTGCCAAAATCAACAAGGAACCTTCCTTTATGATCTCTTATAACAACTCCAATGCCCGCATTATAAGCTTTCAATATTTGTTGGTGATTGTACCACTTGAATGACACTTTGTACTATACAAAACAAGTGTTAGAATCTATTTGCCTAAGTTCAATTTGGCTGGTCAATCATTTGACCACCTTTTTCTAACAAACCGTCTAGATGATTTACCTCTCCTTATCATATTATATGATCTATGATTGTACTGTAATGATCTGTTGAAACTCTATAAATTGGATGGTTTCAAATCTTTGAATCCATTCAAATCCTTCTTTCTATACATTCCTATATGCATACCCTAGGATCCTCAATGACTGATGGAAGTAAACACGGTCGAATGACCTAAGGAAGCTCCTCTTCCTTTCATTACTTCGACGATTAATTTTTTTTTATTAGAGATATGGATACATACTATAAATTCATGGAGGCTTGAATCACCCCCTTCAAATTTCTCAATCAACCTTCTCTCAACTTAGAGATGATGAACCTCTTTTCTTCTACAACACTCCAATTCCTACTCACCCAAGCCTTTCCTTTTAATTTTTAACTTCTCTATGAATTCCTAGCCAATCTTACGGTCAATACAAAAACCTTCACCATGACCTACTATGTATGTTGACAACTCGTAGGAATCAGTAAGAAAGATTTAGGGGAGTATATTGGTCTTTCTACTAAAGGACCTCGTCCATAATCTATGACCTCTATTACTAATTTTGATAGGAGTTTTATAGACCCAACAATTTAGAATATGGATTTAAATCATCCTCAACCATTAGTCCACTCTCTAAATCAAAAAGCATAAGTTATCCAACATATTCTTCAAACTTCAATTGTACGTAAAGATGATGATTGTGTCAACTTCGCTCCAATTCTTTCACGAGACCTATTTCATAGTGTATATTACTCAATTTTATGAAGCTCGGGTGATTGAAGATCAATTTTCCTCCATATACATATACTTTCAACAACCACCATCACTACCACCTGATAAGGTCCATCTTAATTTTAATACTTGTTATTTTTTCTCTTGTCTTAATGTCTTGACATGTTCACCTTTTATTCCCTACTCTTTTTGGTGATGTCAAAAGGGGGAGAAAATATATGTTTGGTTATATGTTTTATTTTAATAGAATATTGTATGTGTTTTTTATTATTTATTTCTTTTTATTAATAAATAAATAAATACAAAATGTAACCCCTAATTTTTACATCTATGACCTAGTGTGTGGGAGCTTATGAAAAAAAAATTATTTTATCTCTCAACCAATATTATTTTCTATTATAAAAAATGGAGAGATTATTGTGATATAGAATCCCTAGTCTATGATTTTTATGATAACAAATATTATTGATTAAATTGTTATTTTTCTCAGTGAATATTTTACAAATTTTTTTTGTCTGTGAGTATTAACATTACATCTAAAATATACACTTCTCAAGACTATTGGAAGCTCTGGACTTGGTATAATAGGATATATAATTTTATTTTTCTTTATTTTCTATTTTATGAGTCTAGCAACATAAAAGTGTATGCAATTGGGTGACCATACACATAGACACAAAGGGAGTGAGAAAATTTTAAAGTTAAATTTATTGTACTAATCATACTATGCAAATTACAATCATATTGTATAATCAGTTATAGAGAGAAAAAAGCTTAATGATTTATTAGATAATTAGTTTTTATAAACTATGTTGCAGACCTATTTTCATGGTTTATGATTTTGATGATAGCAAACACTCTTATTTCCTTACGATGGCCTTATTTACTAACATTTTAGGTCCACACGATCAGACTGTAATTTGGAACCAGCTCAAGATTGGGTAGACTAGGTCCAAGTTAGTTTGTACACTTTTTTCTTTCTTGAGTCTATTGTATTTGGTGTGGCATTTGATGTTTTGTAACTTGGAAGTTTTTTTGTTGCTCCCTAAAGATTTCTATTTTTGGTAACATCGTCCGGGACGATATTTATATTGTCTGGGACAATCTGTCCAAAAGCAGAAACCCTAATTAGGGAATCCTCATTAAAGCAGCCATCATTATGCAAAACACATCGTCCTGGATGGTTTAGTATCAGCCAGGATGATAGGCTCATTTCAGAAAGAATCTGCCGCCATATCTATTTAGAAATAACCTATTTTTGGATATCGTCCAAGTGGATCGTCCAAGACTATAAAATATTGTCCAGTACTATCCAGGTTAATTTTTCTAAAATTTCTCTCGAATTTAAGGAAAGCAATTATGACTTAATTTCATGATCAAATCGGCCTAGACAATCGCCAAATCGTCCTGGCCGGTGTGCTGGACGATTGGACATCGGATAGCTATTTTTCAGGGCGATGTTTAGGATGATATTCCATGATTTGTTCTGATCATCCAGGATGATATATTATCGACCTGGATGATAGGAACAAACTTCTTCTGATCGTATCAAATCGTCCTGGCTGATTGGGCTTAAATTGCACTGATCGTACAGAACAATATTAGTATCGTCCTGGACGATAATGTCGACAACTTGCATTAATGAGCTCATTTTTAGCTCTTCTATTTAAGCTTTGTCAAGGCACGTTTGTAAGTGTCTTTGGCAGCCATTGTAGCTTCGTTCTTTTGGGGGAGACTTGAAGAGAGAGCTTGAAAGGGAGTGAGGAATGGGTGAAGTCTGAGAGAGGGAGAAGATCCTATGAGGGGGGACTCAAGGGAGTATGGAGGGGATTCACACGAATGCTCTGGTAGAGCTGGCATCTTAATACATCGGATTTAAAGGCTTATCTCGAGGGAAGTTCACCAAAGAAGAAGTTCACTTTGTTGTCAAGGGACCCGACGACTCCGCCGCACCGGGGAAGGTGGAAGTGATTTTGTAAGGGCTTCTCCGCACTGCTGGGGGCTAAAGGAGAGACACTTTTGTAGTGCATACTAGGAGGGTGCCTCCAAAGAGTGGACATAGGTCAAGGTTTGACCAAACCACTATAATTCGGTGTGTTCTTTCCTTATTATTCTTCCGCATTATCTTCTTGCCGCACTTGATTTCTGTAAGATTTCGTTTGAGTTTATCTTTGGTTTTAAAAGTTATCCAATTCACTCTCTCTTGTTAGCTTGGTTCAGTTATTATAGGGCTTAACATCCCTAGCAAACTTTCAAGTTGTATCAGAGCGGGATTCATAAAATAAGTTTTTAAAAGCTTTTGAATTTTCGTCCATGGCTAATCGTAATTTTCGGAAGGTTATTCAATCACCAGCCTTCCTTTATTTGAAAATATAAATCATTTGATTTTTGGAAAATCGCTATGTTTATTTTTGGCAACCAATTGATTTTCATATGTGGCATATGATTTTACTGGTTTCATCACTGTAAAGTATTGTTAGCGGAGTTAAAACTGATATTCATTTTAATCAATGAAATAGGGAAGAATAAGTAAATGCTTAACTGAATGCAAAATCTTTAAATTGCTTTTTCTGTGCTTTAAATTTTGAAGATTTCATGTTAATATCCACTTGCACTACTGGTAAGGAAGTTTGGGATAAACTACACACCATATACGAAGGTACTAGTGAAATTAAGCAATCCAAGTTGAATATGTTAATGCATGATTTTGAACTGTTTTCCATGAAACCTTTTGAAATGATTTTAGACATGTATACCAGGTTCATTCAAATTATAAACTCATTGCATGCTTTAGGAAAAGAATTTTCAAATTTTGAAAAAGTTAACAAAATTCTTCGTTGTCTACTGGATAAGTTTAATGCCAAAGTAGTTGCTATTTGTGAATCAAAAGATTTGAATGATTATTCTATTGATAATTTGATTGGCTCACTCATTGCCTACGAGCAAGGTTTGGGTCAAAGACTTTTGGATGCAGGTGAAATGATTATTCTAAAAGCTAAAGATATAGAAAGAGATAGCTTAGTTGGTGACGAATGCAATGACTTGTCAAGCAAATCACAAAGCTCACCAAAGGATAAACAAAAGTGGAAAAAAGGTAAAAGTGTTAAGGATGTCCATATTTCTTATGACATTATTTGCTTTCGATGCAGGAAGCCTTGACACATGAAAAATCAGTGCCCTAATTTAAACATTCTTCCTACGAAAGAAAAGGGCAAGGCAAAGCAAAATTTAAACTGGGGAAATAATAAAAGGCAAAAAATCTCATGGGCAGATTTGGTTTCTCAAGCATCGGACCAGGAGATAGATAATGGGTAAAAGCCTTTCGTGTTTTTATGTTGTGTTTTTGTTTTGATGTTTTTCATTTTTTTGTGCTTTTATTTTGTATATTCTTTGAAATTTTTGTTTTTGTGAAAGTTTTTCTCTGATCAACACACTCATTCACTTTTCTAAAAATGAAAAATCTACTTCTTATTTTTTCTTGAAATCTTTGGAAAATTGTGTTTGACTTCTCTAAAACAGTCAAAGGAATGAAACTCATATTTTTTATTCTCAAACTCTATTTTCTAAAAGAGGTTATTCTACTTTTGATTTAAAATCTTTTTCATCTTTTAAATTTATTTTTGAAACTAAATTTTTTATCTCCTTATATTTTATTTATCGCATAGGAATCTTTTGCAAGTTGTTGAATCTAACTTATAATTTTCTTAATCAAGAATTTGCTTTATTAACAGGATGGGTTTACTTTTCTTTTTAAGATTTCAAAAAGGTAGAATATTATAAAACAATTTGGCCAATGATGCTAAAAATAAAAGATGCACAATGACACCAAATTGAAAAATATACACAAAAGTGTATCAAAAATCAAAAGATGCGCAAAGAGCGCCATTCAAATTGACAAGAGGCATAAAATGAGCCCACAAAATTTAATGCTTACCATTCTTGTACTTCTTAAAAGCTTAAGAAAACCCTTGATACTTTTGATACTTGAGTTTGAAAATCTTGATTCCTGATTCAACAATTCATGCATTAATCTTCTATAAGATATATTTTATGAAAGGAGTTTTGAAAAATTTCTGTTTCTTTCTCTAATTTGTCTTATTATTTAGATATTGAATTAAAAAGTTTTTGAGCTTTTTTAAAGAACTTGAGTTTGGATTATCAAATTTTGAATTTCTAATCTTTTCTGGGCTATGCGTTGTCAATCCAATTCTACTGAGTTTTTGATTAAAACCAAGAGGTAACTTTCTCATTTTAAGAATATTTGTTTTTTCACTAGATCAGGGAACATTTTTGTCTTTTTTTCATTTTTTTTTTGTTTATGCCTCCTCTCTTTTTGATAATGTCAAAGGGGCAGAACGTACTATTGAATTTGTATCTTTTTTTCTTCTAAAAAATTTTAAAATAATAAAATTATTTTTATCTCCCCTATTTTTTAAAGTGTTATTCTAGTGAGGAAGAGATTAGGAGAAAATGTTCCTTTTTACAAATTCAAATTGAATTATTTGTCATCATTAAAAAGGGGGAGATTGTTGCGGATCTAGTTTCATGGTTTATAATTTTGATGATAGCAAACACTTTTATTTTTTTACGATGGCCTTATTTACTAACATTTCAGGTCCACACGATCAGACTGCAATTTGGAACTAGCTCAAGATGGGGTAGACTAGGTCTGAGTCAGTTTGTGCACTATTTTCTTTCTTGAGTCTATTATATTTGGTGTGGCTCCTGATGTTTTGTAACTTAGAAGATTTTTTGTTGCTCCCTAAAGATTTCTATTTTTTGTAACATCGTCCGGGATGATATTTATATCGACCGGTATGATTTGTCCAAAAGCAGAAACCCTAATTAGGGCATCCTCATTAAAGCAGCCGTCATTATGCAAAACATATCATCCTGGATGATTTTGTATCGGCCAGGATGATAGGCTCAATTCAAAAAGAATCTGCCGCCATATCTATTTAGAAATAACCTATTTTTGAACATCGTCTAGGTGGATCGTCCAGGACTATAAAATATCATCCACGACGATCTAGGTTAATTTTTCTTAAATTTCTCTGGAATTTAAGGAAAGAAATTATGACTTGATTTCATGATCAAATCGGCCTAGACGATCGCCAAATTGTTCCGGCCGATGTACTGGATGATTGGACATCGGATAGCTATTTTTCAGGGCAATGTTCAGGATGATATTCCACGATTTGTTCTAATCATCTAGGATGACATATTATCATCCTGGACGATATGAACAAACTTCTTTTGATAGCCTCAAATCGTCCCGGCTGATTGGGCTTAAATTGCACTGATCGAACAGGACAATATTAGTATCGTCCTGGACGATATTGTCGGCAACATGCATTAATGAGCTCATTTTTAGCTCTTCTATTTACGCTTTGTCAAGACACGTTTGTAAATATCTTTGGCAGCCATTGTAGCTTCGTTCTTGTGGGGGGGACTTGAAGAGAGAGCTTGAAAGGGAGTGAGGAACGAGTGAAGTCTGAGAGGGAGAAGATCCTGTGAGGGGGAACTCAAGTGAGTATGGAGGGGATTCCACACGATTGCTCCGGCAGGCTTGAATCTTAATACCGTCGGATTCAAGGCTTGTCTCGAGGGAAGTTCACCAAAGAAGAAGTTCACTTTGGTGTCAAGGGACCCGGCGACTCCGCCGCACTGGGGATGGTGGAAATGATTTTGTAAGGGCTTCTCCGCCTAGCTGTGGGGGCTAAAGGAGAGACACTTTTGTAGTGCAATACTGGGAGGGTGCCTCCAAGGAGTGGACATAGATCAAGGTTAGACCGAAACACTATAAATCCGGTGTGTTCTTTTCTTATTATTGCTTCCGCATTATGTTCTTCCGCACTTTGATTTCTGTGGTGATTTTAGTTTGAGTTTTATCTTTAGTTTTAAAGTTATCCAATTCACCTCTCTCTTTGTTAGCTTGGGATAGTTCTATAGGGCTTAATATTCCTAACGAACTTTCAAACTAATCATGTTGTTTGATCTAGATTATATTGTACAATTGATTACGATCTAGAAACCTTAGCCGCCAGATAAATTAAGTAAGATATTCAGAAATTAAATTTTGAACTAATCGTACTATACGATATTATTCGTACTATATGAACTTTTGAAATCTTTCTTAAATTTACCCCCATAATTAGTAAATTAAATCATGGTTTAATTAATAATAATAGATCATACTATATGTTCCTTATCATATCATATGATTGGCAGAGATGAAATATGATCATCACAAAGATTATACAAAAAAAATCATTATTTTTTAACTAATAATATTATATGACTTTCATAACATACTTGGCAACTGACTTGAAATCAACTAATCGTAATATATAATTAGAGCAATATGAGATTATTGATAGAGATGTTTTCCAATCTTGTAAGAATAGAGAGAACAAAAAAAATATTATACGGATGATCTTTGTATCATACTATATGATGTATTTAAAAAGTTGAACATTTAATCTAAATGTTTGTTTGCATTATACTACATGGATCTATTTTTAAAACAAATAGTACTTTATGAAGTCCAATCATACGATACAAATATTGATGACCAACTTAAATTTTTATGGTTTCTTGATGCCTAATACTTAAGAAATATTTTTAGAATCTCTTATACACAAGAGAGGATTGTCTAACTGTTGAAGGAACTCTGAGAGAGGATCTTTTGAGAGAGATCTAGAGTTTGAGAGGTAGGAGAAGGTAAGGTTAGGCATGAGGGAGAAGAAGCGTGAGGGGATCACAAGGTTGCTTTAGGATAGCTGAACCACTGCTCCTCCTGTGACCTTGGTGAGTACTTGAAGGCTTTCTTAGGAGAGAGGCTTTGAAGTTAAGTACTTGAGGTACTCTATGTTTTTTAGTAGGGAGAAAATGATTAGATGTACAAAACCTTCTCTAAGAGTTAGAAAAATATTTGGGTTCTCTTCCTTCTTCAGGAGGGAGAAAAATGATACAAGGTCCATTGCCATCTCCAGGGATGGTAACGTAGCTTTAGACACTTTGTCGTATCAGGTTTAGTGAAAGTGGGTAATTAAGGGCTTCTCCACCTTACAGTGGGAGCAAAAGGAGAGTCACTTTATATTATTGCAATATATGAAGCAGAGACTCCGGGGAGTGGAAGCAAGTAAAGGTTGATCATACCACTATAAACGTTCTAGTTTGCTCATTCTAATTTTTATTTTCTACATTTTACTTTTTTGAAAATTATTTCCCTCATAGTTGTTTGATTGAAAATTTGTGGTTGATATTAAATTTAGTTGATTCAATTACTATCACCATTATTATAATCAATATTAAGTTTATTAGCTTCCATATCAGCTGATCAAATTATTTAAATTAATTTTTAAAAAATTGAAGAAAAAGAATTTTTCTTTTGATAAAAAAGTTTTAAAATAATTAATTACTTCTCCTCTTCTTTAGCCTTGGGCTAGTTCATTGAGGTCTCACAACCTTCTCAATTTTTCAAGTGGTATTAAATTGAGTTTCTAAAATAAGATTTTAGAAAAAATTTGAAAAATGATCAATGCTACATTTTGGTAATCAAAATATCTTAGAGAGTTATACAATAACACATCCACTACTATTTTATAATATACCTTTTGATTTTTGGAAAATTCACATGTCTACTTTCTTTTAGTTGATAGATTATCACATGTCAATGTTAGTCCAAGAAGGATATTCTGTACCATATCATTTTATGAATGGCATTAATATTAAACATTTATTTAGTGAATGGAGTGATGAGGATAGGAATGTAGCCCAACTAAATGCAAAATGTTTAAACTATTTTTTCTATGCATTGAAATCGGAAGATTATATGTGTATATCAACTTATACTAGTGAAAAAGATATTTGGGATATATTATGCATGACCTACAAAGGAACTACTGAAGTAAAATTGTCTATGTTAAATATCATAATTCATAACTATGAATTATTTTGCATGAAATCTAGTGAATCAATTTCTGAAATGTATACTGGGTTTACACAAATAGTGACATCCCTTCATGCATTGGGTAGAGAACTTATAATTTCTAAAAATTTAATAAGATTCTATATTACTTACCAACTTCTTTTTTTTCTTTTTTTGAAGAAATGCGAATTGCATTAAACGGAAGAAAAGAAACCCCTAATACAAACAAGAATGAAAATAAAACTAAGAGTTTCTAATTTGAAAAGGAAAGGAACCTTATAAAAGAGCATATTTGTTAAAATAAAACTATCATAATTGGAATGAGACCCACAACTTCCTATTTTAAAATCCTTTGGGTGAGGGGATACCGAATATTAAACAACCTAAAAGGTTGGTAAGCATCCCAGAATTCCCAACCGGTTAAAAAATAATAACTAGTACCGATCCCTTAAATAATTACTATAATTTCATAAAACAAATATAAAAGAAAATTGAAATAAAAACAACTATATAAGTAAACTAGAAAGTTAATAAATAGAACATAATAAGTCCAAAAATCTCCTAACAAATAGGCTTCTCTGAAATAAATAAAAGCCATCCATTGAATCTATAGGAAAAAGTATCCCATCCACTGAAATAGAGATATACAAATACTGAATATTGAGGACATTACTCATAGTGAGAGATCTGATATAATTCCTGAACAAAAGCTCAACCATCAAGAACCACAAATAAAACTCCATCCTTCTCTTGCCAACTTTCCAACAGAATAAATTAAAAGCAAGCATATCATTGAGATGAAGGGAAAATACCCCCCTTATAATTCTTAAATCTGGAATCTGCATTCCTTCTTCTAGGTATATCTTCCAATGGACCCAATGAATGAAGTTCTCTAAACAACTTATGTTAAGAATTAGAAGAATTGCCTTCCTTATTAACAACAGCTATATCCTTCACAATCAAAGACTTTTTAAAATTTAAATTAACATTAGATGATGGAGTAACAACATCAAGTTCATAATTAGGAATTACTCCACATAACCTTCGAATATCATTGAAAATTCCTGTAGGAACCGCAATATTTTCGGCAGTAACATCAACAACCAAATTCTATATATAAATTGGACTATTTTCCTTTAAGCTATTTGCAATGTTGATATCATTATCAACTGATAACCCAACCTGGAAAGTATTGGAATTGCTGCCAGGTTTCATACCAATTACCTCGTCTTGATTCAAAGCTTCCTTAATAGACTCTTCATTGAGCAAAACTTCCTCTTTGATGCCTTCAGCTAAAGATTCAGCATCTTCTTTGCCTTCTTCCTCAAGAGATAATACACTAAACTTATTATTCTTCCGAATATCTGATATCAACTTATCAGATAAGGTATCCAAATTATCTTCAGAAATATTATTAAGCAAAACCAAATGCTCTTTATTAACCTTTTCTTCATCTATATTTGTTTGAGAATTCAGATTCTTCACATCATTCAATTTATTTTTAAATTCTATTTTTGCCTCTTCTTATTTATGAACTTCACATGCATCCAAGGACCATACAAAGTCTCATTCACATGTGACGGCTTAGAAATTTCCTTATCAAAATTCGGACTAGTTCAAACATTAGGACACGAGAATCTTTATTTCCAATCCTTCCACACTTGAATCAAAGAAGAGATAAATTCTCATATTAAATTTTTTGAAAAACTTTACCACCCAAACCTTCAATCCAAAATCCACAAGGCAGCTTAGTATTCAATTTTAGTCGAACACAAGCTCTAGCAAATTCCCTTCTACCCCATTTGAACATGTTACCCTCAAATAACAATGGGGTTCCAATTCTAGAAAAGAATTTTGTAATATTAAGTTTGTCCCAACAATGAAGAGGTAAATTTGGAAGACAAACCCAAATGGGTGAAAAAATTCCATCCATAGAACTAGGAGAAAAAATAAGTGACCATTTGTCTATTCCAATAATGAAACCACCAACATACCAGGGACCACTTTTAAGAACTTCATCCATAGCTTTAGATGAATGAAACGAGCATAAAATCCAATCTAACCCAAGCACTGTTATATGAAAACCACCTAATTTACTCCATTGTCATCTTAATTCAATACTACAAATGGAAAAGGGCAATTTTTTACTAAGATCTTTAACAACCAAGTAATTCTTTAAAAATTGAACATTGGCACTTACTTTCTCCATATCAAGTTTAACCACATCCACATCCATATTATCATCAGCAAATTCCTTCATATTTATTTTAATTTTTGGATTTTTAACCCACACATTAACATTTTCCAAATCAGGAGTTGAATTTTTAACTCCAATCTTATTGGAATTAAGATTTTTATCATCTTCATCAATAACAAAGTTTTTCTCACCATCATTCCCTTTCTCCAAACAATTATTTCCTTTCAAAGTAAAACCCAAAAAAGAAGAAGAAAATGCCTCAAAATCATTGTCTATGGGAGGAAATTCTGAAAAAGCATTCAAAACATAATCAGATTGTTGAAAATTCTATTTAGAAAATAAAGACTTATGATCAAAATAAAAATTTTAAACCATTTCTTTCCCTTTCAAGCCATCGGGCAATTGCTTTCGATTAAAACCAGACCAACCTTCTCAAATAATTAGAGGAGAAAACTTGAAATTATAGTTACGAGACTTGCTGTGATTGAGATAAATCTACCTTTTGTATCCAACGGACTTAAACACATGGCAGAATCTGGGTTTGAGGTATTTCAATCATCAGGGGATGGCCGACCCCCTCTTCCACCATCAACGACCACAGCTGGAGATTCGCAAACAAAGGATTTTGAAAATCTCTGAAATACCTGGATGAAATATTTCAACCCCCAACTTACCTAGTTCTTATGATGCTAAGATAATTGCAATTATTGAATCTAAGAACTTGAATGTTTACTCCATTCACAATTTTCTTGGGTCACTCATTACTTATGAGCAAGGAGTGAGTTAAAGGAAAAGTGATGTAAGAGAGAATAAGGAGAGAAATATAATACTAAAAGTAAATAATTTTGATGGTAACAGTTCTGTAGTGGAGGAGAATGATGACATCACCTTAATGACATAGCAGTTCAAGAGCTTTTTGAAAAGAAAATAGAGGCATCATCAACAACATTAGAGAAAAGATAAATATAACAAAAATGTTAAAGTTTGTTCTGACAAAATTTGTTTTAATTGCAGGAAACTAGGTCACCTCCGAACTAACTAACGTAACCTGAAGACTCACCCAAATAAGGTGAAGGGTAATGAGAAGCCAAAGTTCAGGAGGGTCAAGCAAAAGACACAAAAAGTATTTTAGGCCAACTCCACTTTAGAATCATCTAAATTAGAAGTAGAGGAGAACGTAACAAACCTGTGGCATATGGCTAATGAAAATCTTGATCAATCAGGTCAATGTGAGGTATGTCGACTTTCCTATAATGAATTACTTATTATTTTAGAAAAAAAAATCATGATTGTATAGGAAGCTAAAATGATGTATGCTAGTCTCAATACTGAATTTTTTACTTCACAAATAGAACATGCTAGTTTAATTATCATCTGAGCATTCTAATTTAGATTATTGTCACATAACTTTACTTAACGAATATGATGGCTAAAATAAGAAGCATTTCAACTTAACTAATGCACATAATTCCATGAAAATATTGCTAGCTGAACTATAAAATTCATTTAAAAATTTAGAAGCTTGTGCATTAGGAATATATTAAAGTGAGCATGCTTTAAAAATAGAAGTATCTATTCTTGAAGAGAAAAAAAAAATTCTAGAAGAAAAATTAAAAGCACTTCAAAATAAAAAACCATCACCTACCTTGACACAGCTTTATAACCTCTCAATACAGCATGCACCACATATACCTGATGAGGCACCATAACCCACATAGGTTAGTAAATCCATATTCTGGTGTTAGGTGTTACTTTTATGGCATGTTAGGTCACATATTTTGTACTTATACAATCCACCTTAGGACACATCTAGTATGAAAGTCAAAATTATATTCATCACAGCATCACATGCATTCAACTTAGTCATTAATGCATATGGTGGAATCCAAACTCACTTGGTTCCCAATCTAATTTTTAAATGACATTATAGGGGTGCTCTCAAAAAATACGTTGTGAGAGAATGTGATAACTGGACAGTGGATGTTCAATCACAAAAGCAGTGATATGAAATAGTTCATCACACTAGAGGCAAGGTAAAGAGGCATGGGGACACTAGGAGACAACAGCACTAGGAAAATGATGGGCTCAAGTATAATCAATAATCTCTAAAAGATTTATTATTGATAATGTTCTATTAGTTAATTGTTTAAAACATAATTTATTGAGCATTAGTAAATTATATGATAAAAGTTTTGGCAAAAAATTTCTTTTAGTAAAAATGCATAATTAGTTTAAATGGAAAACTTATGTTAGATTGGCCCAGAAAACTTATGTTTGATTGGCCTTGATAACAGCCTGGTAGAGGCAGTGTGTGAAGGTTAGAAAAATCAATGAGGGAGATGCCAACTCTTATTTCTTCGATGATATTTCTACTGCAGGTGGTGTACCAACAGAATCTCCCAAGTGAAAATGATTGATGGAGAAGTTACTGAAGACCCAGGGAAGATTCATGAGGAATTTATTAATTTCTTTAATGCTAAGTGGAATGGCATAAAGGTGTCTTTGACAAACTGGCCTAAATTTCATAGAGATGAAATAATTCTTGTATACTTTGCTAAAATGCTTGAAGCTGGTGTCACTAAAGGGGAAATTCATAATGTTTTTTTCCACTTGGGTGATAATCAAGCTCTTAGCATTGACGGTATCACTTTTTCATTCTTGAAATTTTATTGGATTATTGTTAAAAAGGAGGTGATAGATGATGTTATTAATTTTTTTAAACTAACTCTATAGCGGAGGATTGGAAAGATACTTTAGTTATTCTTCTTCGAAAGATGAAAAACTCTAATCAGTTGTTTATGTTTAGGCAGATTAGTCTTTTCCAATCTTTTTATAAGGTGGTTGCCATGGTTTTGGTTAACATATTGAAACTAATTATACAACATATTATTGGAGAAGAATAAGGGGTGTGCGTGCTAGGTGGGTATATTTCAAATCATAGCATTTTAGCCCAAGAGATCATATGTAAATTCCAACATTCCACCATGAATGCTGCCTTTATGGCTATTAAAGTGGATATGGAGAAAGCCTATGACAGTATGGCTTGGAAACTTTACAAGTGGTTATGGGTGCTATAGGATTTCCTGTTCATTTTTCTGAATGTGTTCTACAATGTATCATCAATTAAAAATTTACCCTCGTCTTAATGGAAGCAGGATATCATGGATCAAAGCTCGTAGTGGACTATGGCAAGGCTGTCCGTTGTGCCCCTACTTATTTATTTTATGTTTTAAATTGTTAACAAAAGCTTTTGTGTAGCTTGGTAATCAATTGAGGTTTCAGATGGCTAGTAATTTTGGTTGAATTTCTCGTATGTTATTTGCCGATAACATTCTTGTCTTTGTAGCAGCATCTAGAAGTAATGCTCTTTTTATTGCAGACATATGTGCTAAGTATTGCAGTTCGACAATATAGACAATCCATAGTAACAACTTGGAAGTTTTGTTCAACAAACACTATCTTAGGTAGAAGCACAGAAGGATTTTCAAGGTTATTGGATTTAAAAGGGCCACTAAAATAAAGTATTTGGGTGTTCATTTAGCCAGACATAAACTTACTACTTTAGATCTTAATAATGTGATTAAGGATGCTATAAAAAAACCAACTTCTAGGGAAGAAGACATCTATCTTTGGCAGGCACAGTGACTCTCATTTGATCTTCTCAATTAGTTGTCCCTTTTTATCTCATGACTCATACAATGATTTCTAAAGGAAATGTAAATGTAATGGAAAAAATTGGCCGTCAATTTTTATGGCAAAAGGATAAGGATAATAGGGGATACATTATCTGGCAGGGAGTGAGTTATGCAAACCATTGCTGCTTAGAGTTTTGGTTTTCCTCTCTACTATCATATGGATAGGGCTGCTACGGGCTAGGCTGTCCTAGGATATTATGCTTAATCCTTCATCTTATTTAAGTAGAATTTTTTTAGCCAGGTATGTAGGTGATGTTTGAAATTATGCGACTAACCGTGTAATGTCCATTATGTTAAAGATTATTCAAGATGGGGCCAAGGATATTCTCCCAATCATTAGGAGGAGGATTGGAGATGGTAAGCAAGTTTTTATTCTACAGGTTACATGGATTCTTAAAAGGCAATTAAAATTTTGGCCTACTTTTTTTTTATGTAAGGTAAGTGGAGGATGAGGAAGTTGATGATTTTTTAAATGGGGATGGTCAATGTGATGTCCAAAACCTTTGCCGTTAGTTTGGAGATTCTCTAGTTCAAAGAATTGTTAACATCTAGATTGATCAGTTAGATAACATTGATAAAAAAACTTATCAATTCCCAACTCAGCAAGATTATTACATTTATGGCCTACGGTGCTAGAATGCAAGGGAAAATCTATAAATTTAATTGGTTTAAAAAATTCAAGCCTTACCCATGCTAGAATGTTTTCTAGTGGAGACTTCTTTAGATGGCTCTTCCAACCAATAGTTGGCTGAACAAATGTAATAATGCTAATTCTAGTTTATGCCCAGGGGCGTGTAGTGAGGAGGAAACTATTGAACATTGTATGATAAAATGTAAGAAGCAAAAGCAGGTTGCTAAAGTGTTAACTTGGTGGTCCTTTATATTGCCCATTTCTCACTCTTATGATGAAAAGTTAAATGAAATAAAAAAAACTGTCAAGTTTTAATCCTAGCTTAGGATGTCTTTTCTGTTACACCATTTATTAGATTTCTAGGGAGAGGAATTCAATGAAGCATGGAAGGCCATATGGAATGCCCTTTTCTATTACTCTAACTATTTTTCCTTTACTTCCACAGCCATCTCTTATGCCAATCTTGGAGAAATGGAGCACTGTTCAGCCCTCTGGCTATCTTTACACAAATAGTGGTGCCCCCCCCCCCCCCCCCCCCCCCCCCCCCCATAGTTTGGTTAAAGATTTGTTGTCCAATAGAGCTGGGTTGGGACAAGTGTTTCAAAATTGTTATAGACAGTTGGTTGTGGCCATTGGCAAGCAGGTGGAGCATTGGGACATAACCAATGTTGAAAGTTTTGTAACTAATGCTATCAAGGATGTGATTCAGTCATGAATATATGGTTTTGATGGTATTATCATTGAAGGTGATTGTAACAAGGCTATCAAATGGCTTCAAATACTTATGAACCGAAAGCACTCTCTCCATTCTAGTACCAAGGAGGTGGATGTATCATTCGTTTTTGAGTTCAAGCAAGTACTTTTTAAAAAAATACCAAGATAAAGTAATTGTGCAACCAATTTTATGCTCAATTTACAACTTTCAGTGATTTTATCTGGCAAGATATACTGGATAGTATAGTCTCCTCAGCTTTTGTAGTTATCTTGAGGGTCAAAAGTGATAAAGTTTTCCATACATAGTTGTATGTTTTTTTACTTGAAACTTCCTTTTTTTAATTATTGTAAATGCAAATTTCAAGGAAAACTTATGTTAGAAGGAAAATGAATAAATAATGTTTACTTACTAGACTTGAACTGCATTTAATATTCTAATTCCATATGTTTGAAAATAATTGTTGATGATTTCTGGCTATAGCATAGGAGACTACATCATGCAAGCATGAATACCCTTAGGAAGATTATCCAAAAAGATTAAGTTAAGGTATCCTTAAGTTAGACTTCACTAAGGACAACCTATGTGATGTCTGCCAACTAAAAAATAAGTTAATTTATTTCATTCAATTAAGGATATCAACACCTCGAGGCCACTAGAATTCCTTCATATGGACCAATTTGGACCTGTTAGTATAGCCAACCTAAGAGAGAAGATATGGATTTCTAATAGTATATGACTTCTCTAGATTTACTTGGGTTAGATTTCTAACACATAAAAGTGAGTCATTTGAGGAATTTAGACCATTCTCCACCTGGATTCAAAGAAACTTAGGATGTGAAATTTCAACCACTCATAGTGATCATGGTGGAGAATTTTAAAATCATATGTTTGAATCTTTTTTCAAGAGATGTTATAGAAAATAATTTCTATACCCCTATAACCCTTTAATAAAATGGAATAGTTGAAGGGAAAAATAAAACCTTGGTAAAAGTTGTTAGGGACATGTTAGTTGAATACTCACTAACTTAATATTTTTTTGGCAAAAGTAGTGAATACTGCTTATTGTATTTTAAATAGGGTGAATGTTAGAACCAAGCTGAATAAGATACCCTACAAACTCTTTAAGGGTAAGACACCCAACCTTTCTAACTTGCATGTTTTTGGGAGTAAGGGCTTTATAATGATCAATAAAAAATCACCCTTAGGAAAACTTGGAGTCTTCTTAGATTATTCATATATAGGGAAGCCTATAGAATCTTCAAAAAGAAGACCTTTGCAGTAGAAGAATCTACCCATGTTATATTTGATGAATTAGATATGACCTCTAAATCTAAGCATTAAGAAGAAGTGGAGGTCATTAGAGGGAACAAGCCATTTCTATATGAGAGAGATTAAAACCTCAAGAGCAACTGCCTAAAAAATAAAGATATTATTCTAGTCATCCTAAAGAATTTATTTTAAGAGACCCACCTAAAGGTGTTAAAATTAGGCATGGACTTAGAAAAAAAAGTTAATCATTCTGATTTTATCTCTATGATAGAACCCACCAACATAGATAAAGCCCTAAGTGATGAATTTTGGATCCTAACAATGCAAGAAGAGTTAAATCAATAAGTTAGAAATCATGTATGGGAACTAGTCAAAAGACCAAAGGACCAAAGTTTGGTTGGAACAAAGTGGGTGTTCAAAATTATGATATTTTACTCTATAATAGTGACAAGAAATAAGGCCATATTAGTTACTGAGGGGTACAATAAAATTGAAGGACTCTATTTTGAGGAAACCTTTGTCCCTATAGCTAGACTAGAAGTTAATAGGGTGCTACTATCTTTTGCTTACTTCAGAGGATTTAAATTCTATCAAATAGATTTTTGGAGTTTCCTCTTAGATGGGGCAATTAAAGAAGATGTTTATGTTGAGAAAACCTCCTGGCTTTATAAATTCATAATTTTCAAACCATGTGTTTAAATTAAAGAAGGCATTATATGGACTAAAACATGCACTTAGAACATGGTATGAAAGGCTAAGCGCATTCCTACTAGATAGAGCCTTTATTTGGGGTAGCATAGACACCACCTTACTCTTCAAAAAGGTGGGAGAAGAATTATGAATTGCCCATATTTATGTTAAAGACATGTTATTTGGATCTTCAGTTAAAAACCTATGTAATAAATTTTCAAAAATATCTAGAGAGTTTGAGATGAGTATGATGGGAGAGCTGAATTATTTTCTTAGATTTAGTGTAAAGTAGATGGACGAACCTTTCTTAAGCAATCTAAATACATCAAGGAAATTCTTAAGAAATATGAAAAGGATAATGTTAAGGCAATAAAAACTGCCATGTGCTCTACCATATAGTTAGATAAGGACCCAATGGATTAGAATAAGTATAGAGGTATAATTGGATCACTTCTCTTGTTGACTACCAATAGACTAGATATAATATTTAATGCATGTCATTAGGCCATATTTTAGAGTGATCCAAAAGAATCTCACTTTATTGTTGTTAAGATAATACTTTGATTCATATTAGGTACCTAAAACCTATATATTTGGTAAACTAGGAATAATTCATACTTTAAAATCCTAGGATTATTGGATTCTAATTTTGCTATATATAGGGTAGATAAGAAGACTTCCCTATCAGTTTATTGGCCAATCATTAGTTACATTGTCCAGTATAAAGCAAAACTCAGTAGCCCTTTCTACATCCGAGGCAAAATACATTACTATAGAAAGCTATGTTGCTCAAGTATTATGGCTAAAGAAATAAATCATATATCTTAGAATTCCTGAAGGCGTTATTCCTATCATGTGTGACAATAATAATGCCATTTGATTATCCAAAAAACTAACTCAACACTCCCTTACAAAGTATATAAACATTAGGAATTTTTTCACAAGAAATCATATAGCCAAGGAAGATAAAGAATTGCATCATATAGATACTAAAGACCAACTGGCAGACATCTTCACTAAACCCCTAGCCTATGAAACCTTTAGAATGTTGAGGATTAAACTAGGTGTTATAGACATTCATGCTTAACTCAGGATAAAACAACTTTTGTTATTATTTAAAATTAGCAATTCAAATGTGTTATATTTTACATGTTTGTTTTTGTGTGCGTTGATTTATGTGTTGTCATTTTTGCTTTTTTTTTTTTGGTTTTTGCTTAATAAGTGTTATTTGATCATCACACACACCCTTCACTAGATCAAAAAAGTTTTCAAACAAAAAAATTGAAACCAAAATTTTTTTATTATAATGTATGAACCACATTCGTACTATATTATAAGACCATTTATACACAAATCATAGCCCTTAGCTAAATAAAAGGCCTATATGAGTTCAATTTTTATTGATCATACTGTATGAACTACACTTCATACTATACAAAACACTTTTAGAATCTGTTGGGATGATATTAATTCGGCTGATATGATCATAATTATATTTCATGTTGTAAGAACCACCATTCGTACTATACGATCTGTCTGTTGGAATCTGTTAGGACGTATTCAATTTGTCTTGTATGAATAAATTTTCGCTTTATATTCTATGAGAACCTATTTTTATTGTATGATACATTTAGTCAAAAGTCATTCAGATGACTCCTCGAGATGAACACAATTCCTTAATATCATCTAGTAGCATACTGATTGTACTGACGATTTGACCACCTTTTACTTAAAAGTCATCCAAATGATTTAACTCTCATGATTGTACTATACGATCTATGATCATACTATACAATATGCTCAAACTCTATAAATTGGAGGGTTTTTAGGCTTTCAATCAATTCAAATCCTTCTTTCTCTACATTCCTACATTCATACCCTAGAATTATCCAATGGTTGGTGGAAGTAAACACATTCAAATAACCCAATAGAGCTCCTCTTCTCATCTCATTGACAACTGATTTTTGTCTGCTAGAGATAAGGATACATGCAATAAATTCATGGAGGCTTGAATTACCCCCTCTATAATGCTTAATCAACTTGCTCTCAACTTCGAGGTGATGAACCTCTTTTCTTCTACAACTCTACAATTCCTACTCACCCTAGCCTTTCCTTTTAATTTCCAACTACTCTAAAAATTCCTAGTCAATCTTATGGTCAATGCGAAAACCTTCACCATGACCACCTATGTATGTCGACAACCCAAGAAATAAATAAGCAAGATATAATGGAGAATATTGGTCTTTTTACTAAAGGACCTCATCCACAATATATGGACTCTAGAACTAATTTTGAATGGAGTGTTGTAAACCTAACCATTTGAAATATAGCTTTAAGTAGACATCAACAATTAGTCCATTCTCTAAATAAAAATGCTGATTATCTAGCATGTTCTTCGAACTTTAATTATACCCAAAGTTAGTGATTATGTCACTCCATTTCTTTCTCTAGTCACCTATTTCATAATGTCTAATACTCAATTTAATGAAGCTCGAATGATTGAAGATCAATTTACGTCCATATACAAATACTTTCAATGATAACCACCACCACCACCTGATCAGCATTTATCTTATTTTAAGTGTTTATTTCTTCTGTTCTTGTCTTTATGACTTATAATGTTCACTTTTTTATGTTTCTCCTCTTTTTTGGTGTGTTAAAAGGGGGAGAAAATTTATCTTTGGTTATATATTTTCTTTTAATAGAACCTTTTATGCAATATTTAAGTCTTTTATTTTTTATTATTTATTTCTCAGTATTAAAAATAAATAAATAAATTCAAATTGCATAGCTTAAATTTTTTTATCTATCAGCTAATGAGAGGGAGCTTAGAAAAAAAGAATTTTATTTTTCCTCTCAAACAATATTAATTGAATTATTAATTTTACTTTACATCACAACCAATATTTTATTTATCACCTAATGAGAGGGAGCTTAAAAAAGGGAGAAATTGTTGCAATCTAGGATCCCTAGTATGTGACTTTTATGATGACAAATATTATTAATTGAATTACTATTTTTCTCAATGAATAATTTTGATATTTTTTTATATGTGAAAACTTACATTAAAGGTAAAATATACAGTACTCAAGGCTGCTGGAAGCTCAAGACTATGTAGAATAGGATGTCAAGTAAAAGATTCTGTACATTTATTTTTCTTTACTTTCTATTTCATGAGTTTGGCCACATAAGATTGTATCCAATTGGGTGACCATGCACACAAACACAGGGGGAGTGAGAAAAATTTAAAGTTAAAAAGAATTTTAGACTAATTGTACTATACGACTTACAATCATACTGTACTATCAATTTTAGAGAGAAATGGACTTAACAGTTAATTAGATAATTTGTTTCTATAACCTAATAATACTATACAATCTGGATCATGTTATATGATTAATTAAGATCTAAAAACCCTAGCTACCAGATAAATTAAGTAAGATATTCAAAAATTAAATTTTAAACTAATTATACTGCATGATTTCATTCCTATCGTATGAAATTTTGAAATCATGCATAAATGAACCACCATAATTAGTCAATCAAATAATATTTTAATTAATCATAATAGATTATACTACATGATCTTTATCATACTACACTATTGGGAGAGCCAATTATTGGTCACCCTAAAGATCATACCAAATGAAATTAGGATTTTTGAACTAATTATATTATATGATATTCATATCATACTGGATGACCAACTTAAAATCAACTAACTGTAATGTACAATGAGATAAGAACAGGATGAATTACATAGAAGATTTCTAATCATCCTAGGAATTGCCCTGTATGAATAGAGAGAAAGTAAACAGGTCATACTAGGTGATCTTTGGATCATACCGTACGATGCATTTAAAAAGTTGAATAGTTCATATAAATGGCTATTTGCATCATACCTGAGAGATTTAATTTTTTAACAGATCATACTATATGAAGTCCAATTGTATTGTACAAACAGTGACGGCTTACTTGAATTAATAGGATTTCTTGATGCCTACTATTTAAAAAAAAATATTTTTAGAATCTCACAAGCACTAGAGAAGATTGTGTGACTACTGAAGGAACTCCTAAAGAGGAGCTTTTCAAAGAGATTTAGGGTTTGAGAGGAAGGAGAACATGTGGTTGAGTGTGAGGGAGAAGAAGTGTGAGGTGATCACCTAATTTCTATGTGCTAGCTATACCATTACTCCTCCTATTGCCTTGGTGAGTCCTTAAAGGCTCTCTTAGGAAAAAGGCTTTGAAGTTCAGTCCTCAAGATACTCTACCTTCTCTAAGAGAGAAAAAAAGATTGAAGGTATGCTTGCTTCTCTAGGAGGGAGAAAAAGCTTTGGGTTCTCTGCCTGCTCTAGGAGGGAAAAAATGATTTAAGGTCCACTATCATCACCGGGGTAGGTAACATAGCTTCCGGCACTCCGCCACCATCACAGGGATATGTGACATAGCTTCTGGCACTCGACCGGATCATGTTTGGTGAAAGAAAAATTGTAAGTGCTTCTTTTCCTTGTGGGAACAAAAGGAGAGTAACTTTTGATTAGTGCAATACCCAAAGCAAAGGACTCCGGGAAGGGATGTAGGTTAAGGTTGACAAAGCCACTATAAAAATTCTAATATGCTCTTATTGATTTTTTTTTCTTACATTTTACTTTTCTATAATTTATTTTTCTAATAATTGCTTGGTGAAATTATGTCGTTGATGTTAGATTGAGTTGATTCAATTATTATCACTATTATTATAATCATTTTTAACCTTATTAGCTTATGCATCGGTTGATAGAATTATTTAATTTCATTTTTTCAAAAATAAAAAAAATGAATTTTCTTGTGATAAAGTAAATTTAAAATAATCAATTCACCCACTTCTTTGTACGTCTCTGGCTAGTTCATTGAGATCTCACAACCTCCTCAAATTTTCAAATCATATTTATTCACAACTTACATCAAATTAAAGTGTTAGAAAGTTAGCCTATTATGACACATTATAGGGTGTCATTTTGAGACTGCTCCTTCAAAATTATATTCCACAAAATTTTAATTCTTAGGGCACATAAATTTGCCATTACCCTATGCCAATGGCCACCTAAGTTACACCATTTTTTGATGTCCTAATAGATCATGTGCTCTAACAGATACATAATAAGGAACATTAAAGTATCCAAATATCCATTATATTTTATAGTGATGTGATAAAGGGATGTCACTTAATTAAAATTCTTAAAGAGGGGGACCTTTAGGGAGTGTACGTAAATCAATTTTGATCGAATCACAATAAATTTGATTTACATGCTCTTTTCTTTCCTATAATTTATTTTTTGCACATCGGTTGGGTTTTTGGATATCTTTATGATGGAACTCAAGGGTGATAAAATACCTTGTTTAAACTTATTTTGAAAAAGAAAAAGAAATTTGTTTACTTAATGTTTAAAAACAACAACAACAACAACAACAAGCCTTTGTCCCACTGCGTGGGGTAGGCTACGTAAATCCTTTTTCACCATTGTGTTTGGTTTAAAGTCAAATTTCCATTTAAATCTAATAAAGAATGATCATTTCTAATATTTTCTAACCATGTATTTTTAGGTCTACCTCTAGCTTTCTTAACATAAGTCAAATCTAATACCTCAACTTTCCTAACTGGTTCATCGGAATGCCTTCATTTAATGTGACCAAACCATCTATGGAGACTCTCTCTAATCTTATCTTCCATTGGATCTACTCCAACCTTTTCACATATATACTCATTTCGTATCCAATCTCTAAGGGTCAAGCCACTCATCAACCTAAGCATCCTCATCTCTGCAACACTTAACTTAGTATTATGCTTCTCTTTTAATGGCCAACATTCGGCACCATAAAGCATTGCAAGTCTCACCACCATCTTATAGAATTTTCCCTTAAGTTTGAGGGGGAATTTTCTATCACACAATAAACTTGATGCATTCCTCCACTTAAACTATCCAACTTAGATTCTGCTGATAATATCCCCATCAATTTCTCCGTGACTCTAAACAATAGATCCAAGATATCTAAAACGTGCACTCTTATTAATGGCTTGATCGCCCAAAGTCACAATCCCCTCACTAGGTCTATTGCTACTAAAATTACACTCCATATATTCAGTATTAGATCTACTCAAACAAAAACCTTTAGACTCTAAATTTGACCTCCATAATTCATGTTTACCTTCAACACCCTCTCTAGTCTTATCAACAAGAAGAAAATCTTTAGAAAAAAGCATACACCAAGGTACATCCTCTTGCAAATGTCTAGTGTGAACATCCATGACTAAAGCAAAAAGATATGGACTTAGGGCTGATCCTTGATGTAATCCATCATGAAGTAGGAAAATACTTGGTCAAACCACCTTGTGTTTAAACACAAGTAATAGCTCCTACATATATATCTTTAATGGTTTAAATATAAGAACTATCAACTCCTTTCTTTTCAAGAACTTTCCATAGCACTTCTCTTAGAACTTTATCATATGCTTTCTTTAAATCAATAAATACATATGTAGATCCTCCTTATATCTTTAATGACTTTTCCACACTTCATTTTTTAAAGCCTCCCGAACATTAGTTTTACTTATACGTCGATAAAAACAAAAATCTTTATTTTAATTTAAAGTGATAAAGCCACTAAAGTCAATCATACTTTCACATTCTTCATTAAAATGTTTAGCAAAATACCTCATCCACCTTTATCAAATATCATCTTCTAGGAAAGTACTTTTTGATCTTCATCCTTAATACACTTCACTTGAACTAAATCCTTACTACTCCTATCTCCTTGTTTGGCTAACTTATACATAAATCTTTCTCCCTCTTAAGTATCTAATCTATTATATAAATCATTAAAAGCTAAGCTCTTTCCATCGCAAATAGCTTTTTTAGATTCCTTAGGAGCCTTTTTGTAGCTTTCCCAATTATTAGAATTTTTATATCTAAATCAATTTTTATAACAAATCTTCTTATTTTTTATCTTTTCTTGCACATTTGAATTATACCACCAACTATTTTTACTATTAGGAGTTTTTCCCTTAGAAATTCCAAGCACATCTATTGCAATATTCTTAATATCACAAGTTACTTTTTCACACATAATATTGGCATCCTTATGCTCAGACAAAATCTTAAGATCTAGAATCTTACTCTCAAAAATACTTTTGTTAATATTCTTTAAATTCCCCAATCTAATCTTAGATAATTGTTTTACTTTTTTCCCCTTTATCTTATAGTCCAAAACTATTAATCGGTGTTGGGTACATAAATTTTCACTCATAATAACTTTACAATCTTTGCAATCTAAAAGATCTAATTTTCTTATAAGAAAATAATCAATATGTATTTTACTATATTCATTTTTATAAGTGATAAGATGCTCATCTCTTTTCTTAAATAAGGTATTAGCTATTAAGAAATCATAAGTTAATGAAAAATCTAATATATTCTTACCACCTTCATTTGTCGTTCGAAACCCATGGCCACCATGGATGATTTTAAAATCATCTACCTTGACTTTTAGTTTAATATATATTGCATTTAATTTTTTATTTTAATAACATATTCTCTTTAAAGCTTCTCCATATCAAGTTTTGGATTTTATGTAAATGATTTTCTAAAAGAACCAATTTTCCCCAACTTTGCATATCAAGTTTGGCATCTTCAAGTGGTCTTATAGAACATTCATAAGTTGAATCTAACAATTTACAAAAATGCAATTGTAAGCAAAGTAAAATGATAGTAGTGATGTTTGATGAAGTTAAAAACTACCTATGGAAGTTATGATGTGAGAACCTTATTATGGTAAATTAAAGGGAATTATGATGTGAGAACCTTATTGTGGTAAATTAAAAGGCTTTGTTACCAAAAATCAAAGTCAACTGAGTAGAAGCTTATAAAAGGAAAAAAAAGTGAGAGAAATAATTCAATGATCGTAGAAGAGAAAGAAAATGGACATAGAAAGAAAGGAGATAGGGAGAGAGGCATCAACTATAGGAGAATATGAAATGTTAATATGTACTTCAAGCAATATTATTAAACCCTAAGTTAATGACTCAATAGAAGAGATAACTATTAAAAAAAACTTAAATGAAAGTTGGGGTTATAATGGATGTGTGCTGAAAAGATTCTTTAGAGAAGACCTTATCAAGATTATTATTCAAACTAACATAGAAGTAGAGGAAGAAAATGATAAATTTGAGCTAATTCATTAGCATTCAAGGTAAACTTATACTTTGGCTATACAGGAAAAGTTCTTATGTATAGATGTGTTCGAGAACATCAAATGACTAAAAAATCTAAAATTGTAGTCTATATAATATCAATTTTGGTAGAGGTTGTACAGGAATGTAATTCCTTCAAGCGACTAACTTGAAAGTTCTTGAGGTATGTTAAACCCTAAAGAACTAGTCCCGAGGCTAACTAAGAGAGGGGTGAATTGATAAATTAAAATTTTTTTTAATGAAAAGAAAATCTTTTTATATCTTTATGTAGAAGGAAATAAAATTCACAATACAAAGATTAGAGTTTTCACCCATGCAGTTACTCACAATAAAAAAAAGTGCAAAAAAAAAATCAAAATGAACACACCAAAATTTATAGTAGTTCGGTCAACTTGAACTATGCCCTCTCTCCGAAATCCACCTTTTCAAGTATTGCACTAAATGTAGTGTCTCTTGTTTTGCCCCCACAGTAAGGCAGAGAAGCCCTTACAAGATCTTTCCACTAACCTACTAAGTTAGAGTATCTTGAAACTTTTTACTCCATCCTGGAGTGGGTACATAACCTGGAAGTCATTTTTCACCCTCCTGATGAAGGCAGAGAACCAAAAATCTTTTTTCACCCTCTTGGGGATGGTACAGAACCTGAATTCTATTTTCACCCTCTTAGTGATGGCTAGAGAACCAAAAATCCATTTTAACCCTCTAGGTTATGGACAAAGAACCAAGATCTTTACTAAATAACATCTTCTTTAGAGCTATAGAGAATCCAGGCAGACACTTGTAGATACTATGTAAGATTCTTGCTTGGTGGAATCTTCTAAATCTCCTTACAACTTCTCTCTACCAAAATCTCCATCTCTTCTCTTATCAAGCTATCCTTCATCTCTCCCTCACAACACTCTCTCAAGAAGTCTAGACAACCAAAGATTTTTAGTAAAGTGTTTAGAAATCCTTAAATAATGGGCTTCAAAAACCCTTTAATTTTAATAGATATGTCTGTTATTCATATAGTACAATACACATATAATACAATACTATCAGTGTAATTCAAAATCATCGAGAAAGGTTGTGTAGGTAAATTATTCAACTTTTATAACATTTTGTATAGTACGATCCAAACATCATATGATACGAATAATAGAAATTCTTTCTATTTATTTGGGATGACCCTTGGAATGGCCAACTTTGCACACGGGTGATTGTAAAGCACTGTGAACATCATGCAATACAATCAGTATAAAAATCATGGATTTCATTTGGTACAATCACTGGGATGACCAATTTCATAAATGGGTAATCATATAGTATAAATTGTATCATATAGTATGATTGATTATAATAATTATTGCTAATTTAATTGATTGATATCGATAGATTAATTAAGAAAGATTTTAATTAGGTCGTATAGTAAGAACTAAACCATATAGTACGGTCATCATATATTAAGTATCCTCCTTAAGATCTAGCGGCTAGTTTTGACATAGCACAACAGATCGTATAGTATGAGTTAAACTCATACAGTACAAAATAAGATCATACAATACGAAGATAAAATCATACAGTACAATGCACCTAAAAAATTAACTCTCCCAAAAACATTTTTTTATCTCCACTTATATCTGTGATAGGTTGCTTAGCAAATATATCAACCTAATTACATGATACGACTTAAAAAGAAAAAAATATAGAATAAATTAAAAATTATATATTATAACCCTACCCAATCTTGAACATATCATAATTGCAAGTGAATGATGTAGTGATTTCCTGAAATTTTAATGCACACAAAAACAAAAACAAAATATCACAAAAATAAGAGAAAATATTATCACACATAATAATGTTTGGTATCATCAAAAGCACAATGCTTGATTGGATCTACAACAATCTCCCATTTTTTATGATGACAAACATAATTATTTTTGGATTTAAAAAAAAATTGCTTTCCTCTAAACTCCCCCTTAAAAAATAAATAACTAGAAGGAAAAATAAAACAAGAACAAAATTAACTCAAGTAAATGATAAATTTCCCTTATGATTAGATTAAAAATCAATAAGAAATGAATCAACAATACTGAAATCTTGAAAGTGTAGAAATTTGATCTATTAACACTAGCTCGGCTCCTTACATGTTAAAATTATTTTTTAACAAAAGTCTAATTCAAAAAATAATTTAGATAGGAAAAGTGATACTTTTAAACTTCATTTTAGAAAATTATTTGATAGAATAATATTACAAAGTAATCAACCAAAAATCATGATTCATGTATTCAAGTGTTTCAAGATAACAAGAGGCACAAGGATTCTTCTAAGATTTAAATATTGGAAAGAGAATGAAGCTTATTTCTTTATAGGCACATTTTTTGCATATGTTTTCAATTATTTTGTAAACTTTGCACATATTTTGATTTTTGATACACTTTGTATACCTTGTAATTATTTGGCAGTCATTGAACATCTTTTCATTTTTTTTTGGCTCATTTTATGGTTCTTATCATTTTTACAATCTAGCTTCCTTTAAAAATCTTTAATCACTCTTAGTTGTGAGATTATATTTTAAATACAAGAGAAAAAAACCCCACTCTCTAATATAAGGAAGAGTAAACCACAAAATAAAATTATGTCCAAATGATTATTGGCAACAACCTGATTAAGAAAACTAGAAAGTGATTTAATGACTTTGAGCATTATTAATATGAGATAGATTACTATATGAAGACAAAATATATCTCAATTTCCATGTCTAACTTTTTATTTGAACTAGATTTTGCTTTAAAAAGAAAAATACACTACTAAAGGAGTTAGTGTTGCGAATCAGGATTCAAGAATTATAATTTTGATAATAGAAAATTTTTCTATAATTTTATTTTTCTATGATTGTCCTGCCTACAAACATTTTAAGTCCACAAGATCAAATTATAAATCAAGTGAGCTCAAGATTGGGTAGACTAGGACTAAGTCATTCTATAAGTGTACGTCAAGCGTCTTTACCTTTTCTTGAGTCAAATGTAACAAAATGGGTCCTGATGTTAAGTAACCTTGTACATACACACTCATAGGAAAATTTTTGTCTAATTTAGAGTTTTTTTATTTTTGATCACATTTTTTGGGACAATCTCACATCATCCTAGATGATCGGTTAAAAATAGAAACCCTAATTAGGGCATCCTAGTTGAGGCAGCAAAAATTAGCAAATTGTCATGGACGATAGCCTCAAATCAAAAAGAATCAGCTGCCAACTCTTTTAGGCATGTTATTATTATTATATTATAATTATGCCTATATTAGTCTACTGATTAAGGAAAGTAATTATGGTTTGATTAACCGATCATATCATTTGGGACAGTCGTAGTATCGTCCAGGATAATCAGTTACAAAAAACCTTAGTCTTCTCTGAATAGTCCTTGACGAACATAACGATGTGCTTGATGATACTCATTGATTTGAACTAAATGTATAGGATGATCCAAGAATCATCCTGGATGATCAGTTATTTTTTCATCATCCAACATATAAAGTATAGTCGAACAGAGCAATGGTATCGATGATACTCAAAATGTTTGAACAGATCATATAGGACAATGTATAATCATCCTGGATGATCAGAAAAAATAAATCATTTAATAATCCAGCCTCCTCCAGATCATCTTAGCTGATTGAGTTGAATTTATACTTATCGCATAGGACAATCTATCAATCGTCCTGGATGATCTTTGATGATCGGTTAAAATAAGGTTTAATAAAGGTTGCTCTAAGAAAGGATCTGCGTATCTTCTCCACTCATTGTCCATATCTCCTTAGAGGTTCTAGAGAGGTCTACTTCAGTAATAGATCAAGGTTCTCTGTCTGGTTTAGCAGGAAGTAAAAGGAGTTGGGCTCTTTGCTTACTCATGGAGGAAGCAAAAGGAGTTGGTTCTCTGTCTTCTTCAGGAGGAAGCAAAAGGAGTTGGGTTCTCTACCTCAACAAAGGTGGTGGAAAGGAGTTTTTGTACATGCTTCTCTACCTTTCTATGAGAGCAAAAGAAGAGTCACTGAGTTTAGTGCAATGCTTGGAGGAGAGGATCCGAGGAGTGGATGTAGGTCAAGTTGATCAAACCATTATAAAATATGGTGTATTTTTTCTTATTTTATTTTTATATTTTATTTTTGCAATTTATTTTTTGGTGAATGATTATTTGGTTTAAAAAATCTTATTTTGTTTCAAAATTTTAAAAAAAATACCAATTCACCCCCCTGGTTAGCCTCGGGCTAGTTCATAAGGGTTTAATATCCCTAACAAGACCACCTTTTTTTGATAACTTAGCATATGATTTTTGGAAAAATCATATGTCCACATTTTATAATCTATTGAATATCACATGTGGATACTTATTATAGAAGGTTATTCACCACCATAATGTGAAATCAATGGCATTAAAATATAACTTCCTTTCACTAAATGGACAATAGATGATAGGGATTTAGCACAACTTAATGCAAAATGTTTAAATTATTTTTTCTGTCCTTTGAAATCAAAACATTACCTTTGTGTCTCAACTTGTGTTACTAGTAAAGAAATATGGATAGATTGTGTATTACTTATGAAAGGATAAATGAATTTAAGCAATCTAAGTTAAATATCTTATTGCATAACTAAAAACATATTTGCATGAAACCTAGTAAATCGATATCTGAAATGTATACTAGGTTTTATCAAATTGCCACCTAATTACATGCTTTAGGAAGAGAGCTAACCAACTATGAAAAAGTTAACAAAATTTTGATATGCTTGCCTTCTTCCTTTGATGCTAAGATCACTGTAATAACTGAATCTAAATATTTGAATACTTATTTTATTGATAACTTACTTGTTTCAATATTTACTTATAAGCAAGGAGTGAACCAATGACAACTTGTTGCAGGTGAGAAAAAGAAAGAGAAAATTGTGGCGCTGATGGCCAAATATATAAAGACTAATTCTTATGGATTTGAAAGTGATGATGTTTCATTAATCACTAGGCAAATCAACAGCTATCTAAAGAAGAAACAAAAGCATCATCATAAATGGAACAAAGATAAGGGTAGCAAAAAATTTTAAAAGTTCTTCTAACATGGTTTATTTTGAATACAGGAATCGAGACATGTGAAAGATGATTATCTTACATTTAAGGCACACCTAAGGAAGGAGAAGGGTTAGGAGAAACCCAAGTTCAGGAAGGATAAGAAGCGGTTTCAAAAAGCATTCTGGGCAGATTATGCATCTAATTTCTCTGAGACTGAAGCTGAGGAGGAGACAACAAATTTATGCTTGATGGCGAATAATCATCTTAGTTAGTCTGACCAAGAAGAGGTATGTGAACTAACCTATGGTCAATTACTTGAAGTTTTTGAGAAAATTCAATCATCATATAGGAAACTTAAGAAATTGCATGCCAGACTAAAATTAGAATTTTTAAATTTGTAAAAAGAGCAGACAGTGTTGTTTAAAGATCACTCTACACTTGATAACAATCACATGTCTTTACTTGATGAGTTTAATGAGTTAAATAAAAATTATTATAAGTTAGTCATTAAGCATGATTTATTGATCGCATCCCACACTGTACTTGAGAATGTGTTTAAAACTAAATTGAAAGCACTTGAGGAAATTATGATTCCACCCACACCTAAACAGTTTTTTAATCCTAATCCAAAGCCAAAAGTTTTGAAACCTAAGAAGAGGCACTATAACTCGAATAGGTTAGTAAACCCCTTTCTAGGTGTTAGATATTTTTCATGTGGTATGCTATGACAAATTTCATAACTTGTACTTTTCACCATAGTATAAATTAGGTGTGGAGACTCAAATTTCCTTATTCACAACATAACATACATGCATTGCATTTCTCTTTCCATAAGAAGGGACCCAAACTTGTATGGGTTCCTAAATCTGATGTTTGATGATTTTATAAGTGTTCTCTCACCAAAGACCTCATGATATAGCATGTGGTACCTGGACAGGGATGCTCATGACACATGACTGGAGATGCCAATCAGTTCATTTTGCTAGAGGCTATGGCTGGGAGGCAAGGTTACTCTTGGAGACAATACCACCAAGAAAGTGGTGGTCACATGTATAATTAGAAACTCCAAGAACCTTTGGATTGAAAATATTTTTCTTATTAATGGACTGAAACACAACTTGCTTAGCATCAATCAGCTTTACAATAATGGCTTTATCATAAATTTTTTTACAAATACATGCATTATAAGCTTGAATAACAACACTGTTTTATATAAAAAAATGATTAATAATATTTACATATTTAATTTAAATAACATTGAATGTGTTGCTTTTTTTTGCTTAAAAACTACTATTGATGAGACTTTACTATGGCATAAGAGGTTGTGTCATACCAGCATAAAAACCCTTAGGAGAGTGACCCAAAAATACCTAGTTAGTGGTGTCCCAAAGCTTAAGTTCACTAAAGACCACTTATGTGATACCTGTCAACTAGGGAAGCAAGTCTAACTCTCTTTTCATTCCATTAAGGACATTAGCACCTCTAAACCATTAGAAATCCTTCACATGGATTTATTTGGACCCATTAGCACTGCTAGCTTAGGGGGAAAGGTCTATGGATTTATGATTGTCGATGACTACTTGAGGTTCACTTGGATTAAATTTCTATCATGTAAGAGTGAGTCTTTTGATGACTTTAGATCCTTCTCCACTTGGATTCAGAAAAAGCAAAGTAGTGAGATCTTGTCCATCCATAGTGACCATGGTGGAGAGCATAAAAATGAGAGATTTAGAGACTTTTGTGAGGATCAAGGGATTAGTCACTACTTCTCAGCTTCTAGAATCCCTCAGTAGAATAGAGTAGCATATAGGAAGAATAGATCCTTAGTTGAAAATTTGGAGAAAAGGGGAGCTTTAAAATTCTAAAGAAGTATGTAAGATTACCCAAGGAGTAGAAAATGCAAACTCAAAGAAAAGTGTAGAACCTATACACACTTTACTAAGAGATTGGAGATATTCTTCATGTCTTCCTAAAGAACTGATCTTAGGAGACCCTACTGAAGCTATTAGAACTAAGCATGGACTTTGTAAGGAAGTGTACCACTCTGTCTTTATCTCAATGACTGAACCCACCAACATCAATCAAGTTCTGTCTGATGAAATCTGGATCTTGTCTATATAAGAAGAACTTAATCAATTTGTGAGGATTGGTGTTTTAATTAGTAGAAATACCTTAGAATCAAAGTGAAGTGGGAACCAATTGGGTCTTTAAAAATAAAATGAATAATTCTAGTGTGGTGATTAGAAATAAGGTGAGATTGGTAGTTAAGGGTTACAACCAAATAGAAGGGATTGATTTTGAGGAGACCTTTGCTGTTGTAGCTAGATTGGAAGATATTAGAGTGTTAATAGCCTTAGCTTATTATAAGTGATTTAAGCTTTTCCAAATGAATATCTAGAGTGCCTTTTTAAATAAGGTGATGAAATAGGATGTGTTTGTCGAGCAACCCCCAAATTTTGAGAATTTTTTATTTCTAAATCATGTTTATAAATTAAAAAGACCTTATATGGATTAAAATTAGCATCTAGAGCTTGGTATGAGAGGCTTAGCACATTCCAATTAGAGAGGGAGTTTGTTAAGGGGAGCATTGACACCACCCTATTTTATAGAAAAGTAAGAGATTAGATACTCATTATTCATATCTATGATGATGATATACTTTTTGGATCTTCTTATAAAAGGTTATCTGATAATTTTGCTAAAATAATAAGGAATTTGATATGAGTATGATAGGAGAGTTATCCTACTTTTAGGGTTTAGCATAAAACTATTAGATGATGGAACCCTTTTAAACTAAACAAAGTAAATTAAGGACATCTTGAAGAAATATGAAATGGATAAACCAAGATAATAAATACTCCCATGACCTCAAGTGTTCAGTTGGATAAGGACTCTAATAGAAAATTTGTTGATCAAAAGAAGTATATAGGAATGATTAGATCACTGCTTTACTTGACTGCTAGCCGACCTAATATAATGTTTAGTGTTTATCTCTTACTAGATTTCAAACTAATCATAAAGAATCCCACCTGACAGCTATTAAGAGAATCCTTAGATATCTCTTAGGGACCCAAAACTTTGGAATCTGGTATCCTAGGCACAAAACTTCTTTTGAGATTATTGGATATTCTTATTCTAATTTTGCAAGATGTCGGGTGGATAGAAAGATCATTTATGGTACTTTCTAATTCATAAGATAATCCTTAGTCTCCTAGTCTAGTAGAAAATAAAACTCTATTTCACTTTCCACCACTGAAGCTATGTACATTACCTTAAGAAGTTGTGTGGCCTAAGTCCTTTGGTTGAAGCAATAAATTATAGATTTAGGATTACCTATAGGCATAATTTCAATCCTTTATAATAACACAAGTTCCATCTACATCTCTAAAAATTCTATCTAACATTTAAGGACCAAACACATTGATATAAGGCATCACATTATTAGAGAACATGTTACAAAAGGAGATATTGAGTTATACCATGTGACAATAGAGAATCAACTAGCTAACATCTTTACTAAATAATAGGCCTTTGATACATTCAGCATCTTAAGGACTAGATTTGTCTTGATTGATAAAAATACATGAACTTGATGCTTTGTGAATTCTGAATCTTATATTTTATGATCTGTTGTTTATTGTTTTTCTTTTCTTTCTTCTGTTTCTAACTTTTCTTTTGTCTTTAGTTTTAATTGTTATTTTTTTTTATGCTTACACTTCTGTTGTTTTAATTTTTTATTTTTTTATCACTGTTGAAATGGTATTTTAAAACACTACCGTTGCCAGGTCCCAAGTCCTGGATGTGAAAAGTGGAGGGTTGCGTTAGGTAGTCGACAGCCAGCATAAAACTTGTCGAATAATAATGACATGAATCTTTTAAGAAATTATATTAATGTTAGGGCGTCCCCTGGAAGCGACGCACTGTATAGCCTAAATACAATGCCAAGTGTGCAAGGGCCGCTGCACGGACGCTCTGGTGTAGTGTTAAATACGCAAGGGTTCCCACATTGAGGACAGATGTGGGCAAAGAACCTAGTCCATGAAACTAAAATTAGGATAGGAACTTGGAATATAGGTTCCCTTACAGGAAAATTAATGGAATTAATAGATATTATGTTTCGTAGGAAGATAAATATTTTGTGCATTCATGAAACTAAATGAGTTGGAGAGAAGGCTAAGAAAATTGATAGTTTAGGATAAACTTTGGTATTCGGGTAGGAGTCGTACTAGAAATGGTGCAGGTGTTATTATAGATAAGAGTTTGAAGGATAATTTTTTAAAAATTAATATGATTGGAGATAGAATTATAGCTTTAAAGATTATTGTTGATGATAAGATTGTTAATATTATAAGTGCTTATGCTCCTCAAGTAGGTTTGGATTTGAGATCTAAATTAAACTTTTGGAATGACTTGGAAGAATTATTACAAAAGATACCTCTAAAAGAAAGAGTTTTTATTGAAGGAGATTTAAATGAACATTTTGGTAGAGAGGTAGATGATTTTAAAAGCATTCATGGTGGATATAGGTTTGGAACAACAAATGAAGGTGGCAAGACCATATTAGATTTTTATTTAGGCTAGGATTTTTCAATTGCTAATACCTTATTTAAGAAAAGGAATGAGCATCTCATCACTTATAAAAATGGATATAGTACAACCTAGATTAACTATTTTCTTATAAGAAAATTAGGTCTTTTAGATTACAAAGATTGTAAAGTTATTTAGAGTGAAAATTTATGTACCCGACATCGATTATTAGTTTTGGACTTTAAGATAAAGGGGCAGATAATAAAAAATAAAATGAAATGATATTTTAGGATTATAGGGGGGCTTTTAAAGAATATTAATTAAAATATTTTTCTGAGTAAGATTTTAGATCTTAAGATTTTATCTGTGCATGAGGATGCTAATGTTATGTGGGAAAAAGTGGCTAGTGATATTAAGAATATTACAAAAGATGTGCTTGGAGTATCAAAGAAAAAAGCTCCTAATAGTAAAACTAGTTGGTGGTGGAATCTAAATGTGCTAGAAAAATTAAGAATAAGAAGATTTGTTTAAAAAAAATTGGTTTAATTTTAAAAATTTTGATAATTGGGAAGGATATAAAAAGGCTCGTAAGAAATCTGAGAAAGCAATATACGATGCAAAGACCTTAGCTTTTTAGTGATTTATATAATAGATTAGATACTAAGGAGGGAAAAAGATATATGTATAAGATAGCTAAATAAAGTGATAGTAGTAAGGATTTAGTTCAAGTGAAGTGTATTAAGGATGAAGATAAAAAAACACTTTTCTTAGAAGATGATATTCAACAAAGGTGGATGAGATATTTTTCTAAACTTTTAATGAAAATTATGAAAATAAGATTGACTATAGTGACCTTAGCACCATAAAAGAAAAAAAAGATGTCTGTTTTAATCAGTGTATTAGTAAAACCGAAGTTAGAGAGGCTTTAAAGAAAATGAAGGATGGAAAAGCTATTGGACCTGATGATATTTCAATCAAGGTGTGGAAATGCTTAGGAGATGAAGGAATTTCTTTGCTTACTAAAATTCTAAAAACTATTTTGAAGACTAAAAAGATGCCAGATTAGTGGAGAATGAGTGTGTTAATTCCTATTTTTAAGAATGAAGGTGATGCACAAGATTGTGTAAATTATAGAGGAATTAAGTTAATATGTCATACTTTAAAACTATGGGAGCGAGTTATAGAGCATAGGTTGCGACGTGATACTATTATTTCTAAAAAATTAATTTGGACTCATGCTGGATAGGTCAACTATTAAAGCCATACATTTATTAAGATGTTAGATGGAGAAATATAGAGAAAATAAGGAGGATCTACATATGATTTTTATTGATTTAGAAAAAGCATATGATAAAGTTCCAAGAGAAGTGTTATGGAGAGTTCTTAAAGAGAAAGGAGTTAATAATGCTTATATTCAAATCATTAAAGATATGTATGCATGAGCTATTACTTGTGTTCAAGCACAAGGTGGTTTGACCAAGTATTTCCCTATTTCAATTGGGTTACATCAAGGATCAGCCTTGAGCCCATATCTTTTTGCTCAAGCCATGGATGTTCTCACTAGACATTTGCAAGAGGATGTATCTTGATGTATGCTTTTTGCTGATGATATTCTTCTTATTGATAAGACTAGAGAAGAAAATTGAAAGTAAACTTGAATTATGGAGGTCAACATTTGAGACTAAAGTTTTTTGCTTGAGTAGATCTAAAATGGAATATATGGAGTGTAATTTTAGTAGTAATAGACCTAGTGAGGGGATTGTGACTTTGGGTGATCAAGTCATTAATAAGAGTACATGTTTTAGATTTCTTGGATCTATTATTCAGAGTTATGGTGAAATTGATGGAGATATTATCAGCATAATTCAAGTTGGATGGTTGAAGTGGAGGAATGCATCAGGCTTGTTGTGTGATAGAAACGTACCCCTCAAACTTAAGGGAAAATTCTATAAAATGGTAGTGAGGGCTGCAATGCTTTATGGTACTGAATGTTGGCCACTAAAAGAGAAGTATAATACTAAGTTAAGTGTGGCAGAGATGAGGATGCTCAAGTCGATGAGTGGCTTTACCCTTAGAGATAGTATATGAAATGAGCATATACATGAAAAGGTAGGAGTAGCTCCAATAGAATATAAGATTAGAGAGAGCCGCCTTAGATGGTTTGGTCACATAAAACGGTGGCCTTCCAATGACCCAGTTAGGAGAGTAGAGGAATTAGATTTGACTTATATTAAAAAGGAGAGGCAGACCTAAAAAGACTTGGTTAGAAAATATTAGGAATGACCTTTCTTTATTAGAATTAAACAAGAATTTGACCTTTAATAGGACACAATGTAGAAAAAGGATTCATGTAGCTGACCCCACGTAGTGGGATGAAGGATTGTTGTTGTTGTTGTTGTCATTGAAATGATAGTTTAAGCCTTATTTTTATTTTTGAAAATTTGTAGCCAATATTTGACATCTCTATATCAGTTAAAGGGAGAAGCATCATTGATAGTTTCCCTTCCTATAACTTCTTTTAGCGGTGTAATTTTCTCTTCTAAATAAAATTCTATCTCCAATTAACAACTGGACTTTATGATTGAAATTTTTTTTATCTTTCTACAATAATCTATGTTATGTAAATAATATTCAATGTCATTAAATCACTTTTAAGTTTTTGTAATCTTATCATTGTATGAGCTTTGAAGAGTCTTTGAACGCCTTTTGTCTAGTGAATAGGAGTGAGAGAAAGTCTGAGAATTTGGAGGGATTCCAGTGATCTTTCCAAAATTTTTTAGTTCAGTGGTTTTTGTGGCTGGTTTGTTTGGCCAATTCTCCGCCATCTCTTCGGAGGATCGGGCAGACGACTATGGAAGGAAGGCGTCTGGCGTCATCTGAGGCATGGGCGAACATCAAAAGAGGTTTCAATGCTCCTGTGCGAGCTTCATCGGAGGTGTTTAAGGGAGGTCAGATTTCATCACCAAGTTTTAACATCCATCCTAAACAAAAGCCTTTGTTGATTAAGGAAGGTGGCTTGCTGAACAAAATGGTTAAACCAGTAGTTTTGGGAAAAGGTAAAGAAGTATTCAAGGAAGATGAGTTTCTAAGCCCAAAAAAGATTTTATCATCTTCTATTCGCAATGAAGGAATTAATGTTCTTAACTTTGAAGCTTCATCGTCAGTGGGAAAGAAGAACTCTAATGTTGAGTTTAAATCATTATCCCTTCTGTCTTCTCCAATTGTTTGCAATTCTGAAAGGAGATAAATCTCACGTTGACAATGTGATTGAAGCATTTCCCCTTCTGGTCACGGCTAATGTTGAAAGTAAGAAGGATAATGTTGATGGCTTCAACATTCCTTTGGATGGTAAAAAGGAGAAAAAATAAAATATCAAAGTGGATAAATTCGACATTGGGTCCTTTCTTACTAAGGACGGTAAATCTATTTTGTTGCATTCAGAGAATGAAATTAATAATTCTAAGAAGTTGAAATGTGCTTTAGTGGTGAAGGTTTTTGGGGACAACGTTATGTTCTCAATAGTTTGCAATGACTTGAGAAGACAATGGAGTAGTATCGACAATTTTCATATCACATGTTTAGGCACGGTTGGGTGCTTTGTTCTTTTGAAAAACTTGGAGCCATGGAAGAAGTTTTATCTGGTGGACCATGGTATGTTAGAGGCCATGTGGTGGGCTTGGATAAATGGTCCACTTCATTTTCCCCAACCTCTTTGAATAGTATTTCAGCTCCTATTTGGTTAAAATTACCAAATTTATCATTGCATTGTTGGGATGACATCAACATCTGCAGAATTGCTTCAATAGTAGGTAATCCTTACTTACTAGATGGGAATTCATTTAAATGGGGAAGGAGAGAATATGCTAGAGTGTGCGTTCGAGTTCCCTTGAATGAGAAACTTCCTTTGGGAGTTTGGGTGGAGGGTTTATCTGGTAAATTTTATAAAAGATTTGAATATGAAGGTATTGCAAAACTATGTTATGAATGTGGAAGGATGGACCATATAGTTTCTATTTGCAAAGAGTCCAAGAAGAAAGATATGAAGAGCAACTTGGATTCTGTTATAGCAGGAATAGATGAGTTTCAGAATAATTATGTAGCTATAGAGGATTTGAAGCAAGCTGGTGAAGATACTAATTATGGGTCGTGGCTTCAAGTGAATTATAGAAGAAAGGGGAGGAGAAATGAAGTTATTCAAAGGGAGAAACTATCCACTAAAAGAGTTTTTGTTCCTAAACAAAACTCTAAGGTGCCTGAGGAAGCTGTGCATTTAGCAAATAATGAACTGATTCCTATTCTAGGAGGAGATTTGCTTATTGATGAAGAGCATGAGCTGCATAATGAAAATTTGGTCAGTGAAGAATTGGTTGCAAATCAACCTGTTTTACCACAGAAAGTAGCTTCTATTGCACCTGCTCCTACTTTAAACAGTTTTGATATTTTATCAGAATTGGATGATTATAACCTGGAGGGGCTTGCGATAGATAAAGATAGTAGAGAATAAATGTATACCTTCTTCCCGGATGGAGAAATAATTGAGCTGGATAGAATTATTATAGATCAGGAGTTGGAGATCAACACTGAGAATAAATGTATACCTTCTTCCCGGGAGGTAAAAGAACATAAATCTTCTTCGGGCAAAATAGTGAAAGTACTTAAAGAGTTGAAATCTTTGGGATCAGGTAACATTGTTAAACATAATAAGAAGATGGATTTTGGTAAAGTAAAAAAAGATGGGGGTCCTTCCCCCTTGGTTAAACAATGACTTCTCTTGCTTTTTGGAATTATAGAGGAGCAAAAAAGAGAGAGGATGCTCTATATCTCAAGGAATTTGTTAGAGATAATAATGTTTTTTTTTTGGTGGGGTTAGTTGAAACTAAAGTTTGTTTTATAGAGAATGTACTATTGCGGATCTGTTTTCTTCTTTATTATTTTGATGATAAAGAACACTTTTATTTCTCTACGACTGCCTTATCTTCTGACATTTCAGGTCCACATGAACAGACTGTGATTTAGAACAAGCTCAAGATTGGGTAGACTAGGTCTGAGTCAATTTGTACACTTTTTCCTTTCTTGAGTCTAATGTATTTGGTGTGGCTCCTGATGCTTTGTAACTTGGAAGATTTTTTATTGTTACCTAAAGATTTATATTTTTGGTAACATCATCCGGGATGCTATTTATATCGACCTGGACGAGCTGTTCAAAAGCAGAAACCCTAATTAGGTCATCCTCATTAAAGCAACCGTAATTATGCAAAATATATCTTCCTGGACGATTTTGTATCGGCCAGGATGATAGGCTCAATTCAGAAAGAATCTGCCGCCATAACTACTTAGGAAATACTTATTTTTGGATATCATCCAGGTGGATCAGTCTGGACGATCCAAAGCAATTTTTCTTAAATAAATCTGGCAATTAAGGAAAGCAAATAATGGTGATTTGCATGATCATATCGGCCGGGCCGATTACAAGATTGTCCGGGCCGATTGGACATCATCTAGTTTCATTTCAGGGCGATGTTTAGGATGATTTACCTCATATTTGAACTAATCGGCCTGGACGATAAAGTCAGCAACTTCTATTAATGAGCTCATTTTTAACTCTTCTATTTAAGCTATGATGAGACACTTTGTAAGTGTCTTTGGCAGCCATTGTAGCTTCATTCTTTTTGGGGAAATTTGAAGAGAGCTTGAAAGAGAGCGAGGAAAGGGTGGAGTTTGAGAGAGGGAGAAGATCCTGTGAGGGGGGACTCAAGGGAGTGTGGAGGGCGTTCCTCACAGTTGCTCCGGCAAGCTCGCACCTGAATACCATCGGATTTAAGGCTTGTCTCGAGGGAAGTTCACCAAAGAAGAAGATCTCTTTGGTGTCAAAGGATCTGGCGACTCCGCCACACTGGGGAAGGTGGAAGTGACTTTGTAAGGGCTTCTCCACCTAGCTGTGGGGGATAGTAGAGAGACACTTAGTTTAGTGTAATACTTGGAGGGTGCCTCCAAGGAGTGGACGTAGGTCAAGATTTGACCAAACCACCATAAATCTGGTGTGTTCTTTCTTTATTATTTCCGCATTTAATTTCCTCACTTTATTTTTCTATTGTAGTCATATTGGTTTTGGTTTGTGTTTTGATTTAAAGATTCTTCTTTCTAATTCACCTCTCTCATTATTAGCCTTGGGCTAGTTCATAGGGCCTAACATCAACCAACTTTCAAGTGGCATCAGAGCCGTTTTCAAAAATTAAGTTTTTAAAAGCTTTTGAATTTTGATCCATGGCTAATTTTTTAAATCATAATATTACGAAAGGTTATTCAATCACCAGATCACCTTTATTTGAAAATATTATATTTGATTTTTGGAAAATTTGCATGTCTATTTTTTTGCAATCAATTGATTTTCTCTTGTGTCATATGATTTTAACTGGTTATACATAACCATCATGTGATATAGATGGAGTTAAAACTGATACTCCTTTTAGTCAATGGAATACAAATGTATGAATCGATGCTCAATTGAATGCAAAATCATTAAATTTCTTTTTCTGTGCTTTAAATTCAGAAGATTTTATGTTAGTATCCAAGTGCACTATTGGTAAGAAAATTTTGGATAAACTATACACCATATACAAAGGCACTAGTGAAATCAAGCAATCTATGTTGAATATGTTAATGCATGATCATGAACTATTTTCCATGAAACCTTATGAGAAAATCTTAGAGATGTATACTAAGTTTATCCAAATTGTAAAATCATTGCATACTTTAGGAAAGTTAACAAAATTCTTTGTTGTCTACTAGAAAAATTTGATTCTAAAATTATTGCTATTTGTGAATCAAAAAATTTGAATGATTATTCTATTGATAATTTGATTAGCTCACTCATTTCCTACAAGCAAAGTTTGGGTCAAAGACTTTTGGATGTAGGTGAAACGATTGTTCTAAAAGCTGAAGATATAGAAAAAGATAGCTTAGTTGGTTACCAAAGCAATGACTTGACAGGCAAATTAAAAAACTAACCAAAGCATAAGAATCAATAAAAATGGAAGAAAGGTAAAAATGGTAAGGATGTTAATATTTCTTCTAACGTTATTTCCTTTCGATGTAGAAAGCCTGGACATATGAAAAATCAGTGCCCTAATTTAAGAATTCTTCCTGCAAAAGAGAAGGTTAAGGCAAAGTAAAATTTAAACTGGGGAAATAATGAAAAGCAAAAAATCTCTTGGGCAGATCTGATTTTGAAGCGTCGGACCAGGAGAAAAATAATGGTTAAAAGCCTTGTTTGTGTGTTTGTGTTGTGTTTTGTTTTTAGTTATTTTTTATTTTTTGTTTTGTTCAATTTTTAATTTGTGTTTTTGCTTTTGTTTATTCTTTAATATTTTTTGTTTCGTGAAATTTTTTCTCTGATTAACACACACATTCACTTTTCTAAAAATTAAAAATCTACTTCCTATTTTTTCTTAAAATCTTTGGTAAGTTGAGATTGACTTCTCTAAAATAGTCGGAGGAAGGGAAATCATGATTTTGTTTCTCTTTCTCTCTTCTTAAAGATGTTATTTTACTTTGGATTTTGAAACTATTTTTTTTATCATCTCCCTACTTTTTTTCTATCGCATAGAAATCTTTTGCAAGATTGTTGAATCCACCTTAAAATTTTCTTAATCAAGATGTTCGTGTTGCCAAGAATTCGGGTTTACTTTAGTTTTGAAAATATACAAAAGAAAGTATATTTTTTGAAAATAATAAAAAAAAAGTGGCCAATGATGCCAGACCAAAATATGCGCAAAGACGCTAAATTAAAAAAAATAATAAAAAAAAATAATACACAAAGTGTATTAAAAATCAAAAGACGCTCAAAGAGCCATTCTAGTAATAAAGGGCATAAAATGAGCCCACAAAAAAAATATGCTTATTTTTTCTTATACTACTACAAGCCTAAGAAAATCCTTGATATGCTCGAAACTTGTGCTTGAAAATCTTGGTTCCTGATTCGGCAATTCATGCATTGATCTTCTATTAGATATATTTTATGAACGTAGTTTTGAAAAATTAATGTTTCTTTTTCACGTTCAATCCTTAATTTGGATATTGGATTAAAAAGTTTTTTAGCCTTTAAAAGATCTTGAGTTGGGATTATCATACTCTGAATTTCTAACCTTTTTTGGGCCATGAATTGTCAATACAATTCTACTAAGTTTTTGATTAAAATCAAGAGGTAACTTTCTCTTTTTAAGAATATTTATTTTGTTCACTAAATCAGGAATTGTTTCTATCTTTTAATCGTTCTATTTTTGTGCCCCTTCTCTTTTTGATAATTTTAAAGGGGGAGAACGTACTGTTGTTTAATTATTGCACTATTGTCAAAACTGTATCTTTTTTTTCTTTTCAAAAAAATTAAAAATAATAAAAATATTTTTATCTCCCCTATTTTTAAAGTGTTATTTTAGTGAGGGAGAGATTAGGAGAAAATGTTCCTTTTTTTAAAATTCAAATAGCGATATTTGTCATCATAAAAAGGCGGAGATTGTTGCGGATCTATTTTCTGGTATATGATTTTGATGATAGAAATCACTTTTATTTCTCTACGACTGCCATATCTTCTGACATTTCAGGTCCACACGATCAGATTGTAATTTGGAACCAGCTCAAGATTGGGTAGAATAAGTCTATGTCAGTTTGTACACTTTTTCCTTTCTTGAGTATAATGTATTTTGTGTGGCTCCTGATGCTTTATAACTTAGAAGATTTTCAGTTGTTCCTTAAAGATTTCTGTTTTTGATAACATCGTCCGGAATGATATTTATATCGGCTTAGACGATCTGTTCAAAAGTAGAAACCCTAAATAGGGCATCCTTATTAAAGCTGCCGTCATTATGCAAAACATATCGTCCTGGATGATTTTATATCGGGCAGGATGATAGGCTCAATTCAGAAAGAATCTGCCTCCACATCTACTTAGGAAATACTTATTTTTGGACATCATCCCGGTGGATTGGCCTAGCCTATCAGGATTGGCCTGGCCGAGCCAGAGCAATTTTTCTTAAATAAATTTGGTAATTAAGGAAAGCAAATAATGGTGATTTGCATGATCACATCGGCCAGGCTGATCGTAAGATTGTCCGGGCTGATTGGACATCATCCAGCTTCATTTCAGGGCGATGTTCAAAATGATTTTCCTCATATTTGAACTAATCGGCCAAGACGATATGCCCATCGGCATGGATGATAAAGTCAATAACTTGCATTAATGAGCTCGTTTTTAGCTCTTCTATTTAAGCTATGACAAGGCACTTTGTAAGTGTCTTTGGCAGCCATTGTAGCTTTGTTCTTTTGGGGGAAACTTAAAGAGGGAGCTTGAAAGGGAGTGAGGAAAGGGTGGAGTTTGAGAGAGGGAGAAGATCCTGTGAGGGGGGACTTATGGGAGTGTGGAGGGGGTTCTATATGGTTGCTCCGGCAAGCTCGCACCTAAATACTGTCGGATTTAAGGCTTATCTTAAGGGAAGTTCACCAAAGAAAAAGATCTCTTTGGTGTCAAAGGACCAGGCAACTCCGCCGCACTGGGGAAGGTGGAAGTAATTTTGTAAGGGCTTCTCCGCCTAGCTATGGGGGATAAAGGAGAGACACTTAGTTTAGTGCAATACTTGGAGGGTGCCTCCAAGGAGTGGACGTAGGTCAATGTTTGACCAAACCATTATAAATCTGGTGTGTTCTTTCTTTATTACTTCCACATGTAATTTCCGCACTTTGTTTTTTATTATGGTGATATTGGTTTTGGTTTGTGTTTTGATTTAAAGATTCTTCGTTTCCAATTCACCTCTCTCGTTATTAGCCTTGGGCTAGTTCATAGGGCCTAACATCCCTAACGAACTTTCAAGTGGTATCAGAGCCGTTTTCAAAAATTAAGTTTTTAAAAGCTTTTGAATTTCGATCCATGGCTATTTTTTCAAATTATAATATTGCGGAAGGTTATTCAATCACCAGACCACCTTTGTTTGAAAATATTATATTTGATTTTTAGAAAATTTGTACATCTATTTTTTTGCAATCAATTGATTTTCACATATAGCATATGAAATCAATTAATATTTTTTTTGTGCTTTAAATTCTGAGATTTTATGTTAGTATCCACGTGCACTACTGGTAAGGAAATTTGGATAAACTACACACCATATACGAAGACACTAGTGAAATCAAGCTAATCTAACTTGATTGATGTATTAATGCAATGATTATGAACTATTTTCCATGAAACCTTATGAGATAATCTTAGAGATGTATACTAGGTTTATCTAATTATTGTAACATCATTGCATGCTTTAGAAAAGATTTTCAAATTTGAAAAAGTTAACAAAATTCTTCATTGTCTACTAGATAAGTTTGATGCTAAAATATGTTGCTATTTGTGAATCAAAAATATTGAATGATTATCTATTGATAATTTGATTGGCTCACTCATTGCCTAGAGCAAGTTTGGGTCAAAGACTTTTGGATGCAGGTGAAACGATTGTTCTAAAAGCTGAAATACAGAAAAAGATAGCTTAGTTGGTGACAAAAATAATGACTTGACAGACAAATTAAAAACTAACCAAAGCATAAGCATCAACAAAAATGGAAGAAAGGTAAAAATGGT
>NW_021319309.1:1728118-1735643 GCF_001605985.2 Dendrobium catenatum | reverse complement strand
ATTTTAACTGGTTATAACATTATCATCAACTGTTATATAGATGGAGTTAAATGATATTCTTTTTAGTCAATGGATAAAAGAGATGACAAATTGAATGCTCAATTGCAATGCAAAATCATTAAATATTTTTTCTGTGCTTTAATTCTGAAGATTTAATGTTAGTATCACGTGCACTACTGGTAAGGAAATTTGGGATAAACTACACACCATATACGAAGACACTAGTGAAATCAAGCAATCTAACTTGATTATGTTAATGCATGATTATGAACTATTTTCCATGAAACCTTATGAGATAATCTTAGAGATGTATACTAGGTTTATCTAAATTGTAACATCATTGCATGCTTTAGAAAAAGAATTTTCAATTTTGAAAAGTTAACAAAATTCTTCATTGTCTACTAGATAAGTTTGATGCTAAAATTATTCTATTTGTGAATCAAAAAATTTGAATGATTATTCTATTGATAATTTGATTGGCTCACTCATTGCCTACGAGCAAAGTTTGGGTCAAAGACTTTTGGATGCAGGTGAAACGATTGTTCTAAAAGCTGAAGATACAGAAAAAGATAGCTTAGTTGGTGACAAAAATAATGACTTGACAGACAAATTAAAAAACTAACCAAAGCATAAGCATCAACAAAAATGGAAGAAAGGTAAAAATGGTAAGGATGTTAATATTTCTTCTGACGTTATTTGCTTTCAATGTGGGAAGCCTGGACGTATGAAAAATCAGTGCCCTAATTTAAGAATTCTTCCTGCAAAAAAAAGGTAAGGGCGAAGCAAAATTTAAACTGGGAAATAATGAAAAGCAAAAAATACCCTTGGCAGACCCTGGTTTCTGAAGCATCGCCCAGAGAAAAGATAATGGTTAAAAGTCTTGTGTGTGTTGTGTGTGGTGTTTGTTTTTAGTTATTTTTTTATTTTGTTTTGTTCAATTTTTATTTGTGTTTGTTTTTTATTTATTCTTTAAATTTTTTTGTTTCGTGAAATTTTTCTCTTGATTAATACACGCATTCACTTTTCTAATGAAAATCTACTTTCTATTTTTTCTGAAATCTTGGTAAGTTGTGATTGACTTCTCTAAAATAGTCAGAGGAAGGAAAATCATGATTTTGGTTTCTCTCTCTCTTCTTAAAGAGGTTATTTTTACTTTTGATTTAAAATCTTCATCAATTTTAAATTGGATTTTAAAACTTGTTTTTTTTATTTTCATCTTCCTATATTTTTTCTAATCGCATAGGAATCTTTGTGCAAGATTGTTGAATTCCACCTTAAAATTTCTTAATCAAGATGTGTGTGTTGTCAAAAATTTGGGTTTAGGCTTTAAAGGATGTTAATATTTCCTCTGACATTATTTGGTTTCAATGTGGGAAGCCTGGACGTATGAAAAATCAGTGCCCTAATTTAAGAATTCTTCCTGCAAAAGAAAAGGGTAAGGCGAAGCAAAATTTAAACTAGGGAAATAATGAAAAGCAAAAAATATCCTTGGCAGACCTGGTTTCTGAAGCATCGCACCAAGAGAAAGATAATGGTTAAAAGTCTTGTTTGTGTGTTTGTGTTGTGTTTTGTTTTTAGTTATTTTTTATTTTTTGTTTTGTTCAATTTTTATTTTGTGTTTTTGTTTTTATTTATTCTTTAAATTTTTTTGTTTCGTGAAATTTTTTCTCTGATTAATACACGCATTCACTTTTCTAAAAATGAAAATCTACTTTCTATTTTTTCTTGAAATCTTTAGTAAGTTGTGATTGACTTCTCTAAAATAGTCAGAGGAAGGAAAATCATGATTTTGTTTCTCTTTCTCTCTTCTTAAAGAGGTTATTTTACTTTTGATTTAAAATCTTCATCATATTTTAAATTGGATTTTAAAACTGTTTTTTTTATTTTCATCTTCCTATATTTTTTCTATCGCATAGGAATCTTTTGCAAGATTGTTGAATCCACCTTAAAAGTTTTTTAATCAAGATGTTCGTGTTGTCAAAAATTTGGGTTTACTATAATTTTGAAAATATAAGAAAGAAAGCATATTTTTTTAAAATAATTAAAAAAGTGGCCAATGATGCCAGACCAAAAGATGCGCAATGACGCCAAACTAAAAAGAAATAAAAATAATAATACACAAAGTGTATTAAAAATCAAAAGATGCTCAAAGAGCCATTCTAGTGATAAAGAGCATAAACTGAGCCCACAAAAAAATACGCTTATTTTTTCTTATACTACTAAGAAAATCCTTGATATGCTAGAAACTTGTGCTTGAAAATCTTGGTTCCTGATTCAGCAATTCATATTTTGATCTTCTATTATATATGTTTTATGAAACGAGTTTTGAAACATTAATGTTTCTTTTTCCCGCTTATTCCTTGATTTGGATATTGGATTAAAAAGTTTTTTAACCTTTAAAACAACTTGAGTTGGGATTATCAAACTCTGAATTTCTAACCTTTTGTGGGACATGCGTTGTCAATACAACTCTACCAAATTTTTGATTAAAATCAAGTGGTAAGTTTCTCTTTTTAAGAATATTTATTTTGTTCACTTGATCAAGAATTATTTCTATCTTTTAATCGTTTTGTTTTTGTGTCCCTTCTCTTTTTGATAATGTCAAAGGGGGAGAACGTACTGTTATTGAATTTTTGTACTGTTGTCAAATTTGTATCTTTTTTTTCCTTTCAAAAAAAATTAAAAATAACAAAAATATTTTTATCTCCCTATTTTTAAAGTGTTATTCTAGTGAGGGGGAGATTAGGAGAAAATGTTCCTTTTTTTTAAATTCAAATAGCAATGTTTGCCATCATAAAAAAGGGGGAGATTATTGCAGATATGTTTTCTGGTTTATGATTTTGATGATAGCAAGCACTTTTATTTCTCTACTACTGCATTATCTTCTGACATTTCAGGTCCACACGATCAGACTGTGATTTGGAACCAGCTCAAGATTGGGTAGACTAAGTCTGAGTCAGTTTGTACATTTTTTCCTTTCTTGAGTCTAATGTATTTGGTGTGGCTCCTGATGCTTTGTAACTTGAAAGATTTTTTATTGTTCCCTAAAGATTTTTGTTTTTGGTAATATCGTTCGGGATGATATTTATATTGGCCTGGACAATCTGTTCAAAAGCAGAAACCCTAATTAGGGCATGCTCATTAAAGCAGCCATCATTATGCAAAACATATCATCCTGGATGATTTTGTATCGTCCAGGACGATAGGCTCAATTCAAAACGAATCTGCCGCCAGATCTACTTAAGAAATACTTATTTTTGGACATTGTCCTGGTGGATCGGCCTAGCCTATCAGGATCGGCCTGGCCGATCTCGAGCAATTTTTCTTAAATAAATCTGGCAATTAAGGAAAGCAAATATTGGTGATTTGCATGATCACATCGGCCGGGCCGATTGGACATCATCCAGCTTCATTTTAGGGTGATGTTCAGGATGATTTTCCTCATATTTGAACTAATTGGCCAGGACAATATGTCTATCGGCCTGGACGATAAAGTCGGTAACTCGTATTAATGAGCTCGTTTTTAGCTCTTTTATTTAAGCTATGATAAGGCACTTTGTAAGTGTCTTTGGCAGCCATTTTAGCTTCGTTCTTTTGGGGGAAACTTGAAGAGAGAGCTTGAAAGGGAGTGAGGAAAGGGTGGAGTTTGAAAGTGGGAGAATATCCTATGATGGGGACTCAAGGGAGTGTGGAGGGGGTTCCATATGGTCGCTCTGGCAAGCTCGCACCTGAATACTGTCGGATTCAAGGCTTTTCTCGAGGGAAGTTCACTAAAGAAGAAGATCTCTTGGGTGTCAAATGACCCAGTGACTCAGCCGCACTGGAGAAGGTGGAAGTGATTTTGTAAGGGCTTCTCCGCCTAGCTGTGGGGGCTAAAGGAGAGACACTTAGTTTAGTGTAATACTTGGAGGGTGCCTCCAAGGAGTGGACGTAGGTCAAGGTTTGACCGAACCACTATAAATCCGACGTGTTCTTTCTTTATTACTTCCGCATTTAATTTCTGCACTTTCTTTTTTTATTGTGGTGATATTTGTTTTAGTTTGTGTTTTGATTTAAAGACTCTTCTTTTCCAATTTACCTCTCACGTTATTAGCCTTGGGCTAGTTCATAGGGCCTAACATCCCTAACTAACTTTCATGTACAGATTTTGCATTATCTGGGAGAGAATTGGGACTCTTATACGGTTCCTTCAAAATGACTTTTAAGAGGTATCTTAGTTCTTTGGAGGAAGGATTTGGTAACATTTAATGTTTTGGAGGTTTAAGCTCAAGTTGTAACAGGAAATCTAGAGGTTTTTAACAGGGATAGCTGGTTGGTTTCCACTGTTTATGGAAACAAAAATTTGGTGGACAGAAAAGCATTATGGGAGAAGTTGGAGAAACAAATCCTGTCAATAAACCGACTGTTATAGGGGGAGATTTCAACTGTATTTTGTCCCAGGAGGAAAGGAATTTGTATTCTCTCAAGGTGCTAAGGATATGAAGATGTTTATGAGCAATAATGACTTTCATGAAATTGGGTTTGTTGGACCCAAATTTACATGGTGCAACAATAAATCAGGAGGAGGACGTATTCTAGAAGGACTTGATAGATGTCTTATGAACTCTTATGCAATGAATTCTATCCAGTTAGCCTTGGTGAAGCATTTATTACGTATTGCTTTGGATCATTGCCCTATCATCTTTGAGGTGTTCAAACTGATCAATGCTAATCATAAAGACATTCATTTTGAAGATGTTTGGGCTTCTTATCATGGAGCTATTACTATTGTAGAAAAATCTTGGAAAACGTTTGGAGGAGGTGATCCAACTTCTTCTTTAGACTTGAAGTTTAAGAGAACATTGAAGGCTCTTTTTTATTGGACCAAGGCTAAATTCAAAAGTTTGAATTCTCTAAAAGACTCTTTGAAAAAATAGATCTTTAATCTTCGATTGGAAGAGGCTGAAGTTATGCTTGATGATACTAAATTGCTGATTCTTAGATCCAAAATCAACGAGCTGAATTGTACTTTGGCTAGACTTAATGTTTGGTGGAGACAAAGAGCCAAAGTGAGATGGATGGAGGAGGGAGATGAAATTTTTGCTTTCTTTCACTCCTTTGTGAATGCTAGAAGAAGTTATAATTGGATCAAACATATCACAAATGCAAATGGTGTATTGATGGATCAGCCAGAGGAAGTGGAAATGGTTTTCTCTGACTTTTTCAATTATAAATGGAAACACAGAGAATGCCTATTAAAAGGTTGGCCGAGACCTTTTGCTATGTTGGAAACTGATGATCAAATGAAACTGGATTCTGATTTTACAAAGGAGGAACTCCAGTTGGTAGTGGACAGCTTGCGTTCAAATGTCTCTCCTTGCCTCGATGGAATTACATTCTCATTTATTAAATTCTATTGGAAGATCATTCATCAAGATGTCTGGAATGCAATTGATAATTTCTTCAAGTTAGGATGCATGAATCAAAATTGGAAGGAAGACCTGATAGTTTTAATTCCTAAAATGCAAAATCCTCTTTATCCAGCAAATTTCCGTCCAATTAGCCTTTGTATGACCACTTACAAATTGGTAGCAAAAATGTTGCTTAATAGATTGGATATGGTTATTCACAAAGTTATTTCTAGAGATCAAGTGGCTTTTCTAAAGGGGTGATCTATGTCAGATCATGTTCTCATGGCTCAAGAGGTTATCAAACAAATCCGACATTCTAAAGCAAGGAAAGGGTTTCTGGCAATCAAAGTAGACATGGAGCAGGCTTATGACAGCATGGGTTGGGAAGCTTTGAGGCAAGTTCTTCTACACTTTAATTTCCCTATCAAATTTTTTGAATGGATTATGAGTTGTATATCAAATCCAAAATTTTGTATTTTAATTAATGGGAAAAAATCTAATTAGATTGATGCTAGCAGTGGGTTTAGACAAGGATGTCCCCTATCTCCTTTTCTTTTCATCTTGTGTTCCAAAATTCTATCCAATGATTTTTATCAAAGTGGTAAGAAGATTGGTATTCAAATTGATTCCAAAGCTCCTAGATTTTCACATTTATTATATGTCGATGATATTCTAGTCTTTTTTGAAGAAAACTTGAAAAAGATAAAAAAGGTGAAGAATGTTTTGAAAAATAATGGCAATTGGACGGGTCAAAAGGTTAATCATAGCAAATCCATGGTGATGTTTGGTAAAACAGTCAATAGAAGAAGGAAGGCTAAAATTGAAGGTATTTTGAAATTCAAATCTGTTAAGGAAATGAACTACCTTTGCATTAAGCTCACTCTTAGAAGAATGGTGAAATAAGATTTTAATAATCTGATGGAAGTTGCATTGAATAGACTAAACATTTGGGGTAAGAAATTTATCTCCTTGGAAGGTAAATGGTGTTGATCAAATCTGCCTTCTTATCTCTTCCAATTTTCCTTTCTACTCTTTTTTTGGTGCCTTTGGGAATCTAAAAATATTTTGATAGAATGTGTAGAACTTACTTGTGGAGTAAGAAGAATGGCAACGGTGGGATTCATTATGTATCTTGGAACAAGCTGTGCCAATCTAAACAAAAAGGAGGTAGAGGGCTTTTTTCGGCTGCTGCTAAAGTTGGTCATCTAAGGGTCAAATTTGCTTTGGAATTCTACACTAAACAAGACTCCTTGCTCAATTGTATTCTTAGAGCTAGATATGGAGATGATTTATGGAAGAATCAAAGGATGTTTGGGAACTCTTCTACATGGAAATTTTTTTGTAATGGAGCTAAGTATCTTACTAATATAGTAAGATGGAAAATCTGTAATGGAAACTCTATTGACTGGATGAATGATACTTGGTTGCTAGACAAAAGTGTCTCTAAATGGCCAACATTTGTAAGTAATAAGGAGATTGAAAACCACAGCCTTAACTTCTTTATTTCCAATGGCGATCGGATCCTCGATCGTCTCCTGATGGTTTTTAATGAAGATCTTGTTAGAATCATTTCAGAAATCCCTATATTTGCAGATCAAGGAGCAGATCATATTGAAATTAAAAGGAAGAATATGAGACAGTCTATTGCTGCTATCTCGTAGGAGTCAATCCAGAAGAATGATGCTGACTGTAAATTCTAGAAATGGATGAAGATTGTTAAACTAAGACCAAAGGTTGAATTATTTTGGTGGAGGCTTCTTAATGCAGAAATTCGTAGTAACTCATTTGTTACAAAAGTTGCTATTTGCATGTTTTACATTATTGCAACTTGTATAGTTTTGATGATTCCAAATATTATTGTTTTATGTGTTGTTATATCCTAACATTTTTTGAAAGATTTGTTTTTGCTCTTGTGTGTACTAATATTTCAGGAAAATCAAACCCCAGACTACGAAGACTTCAAATCAGATTCAGCATGAGATACTTTGTGAATTTGAAGCTTTTAATTTTTATTTGAATTAAATTTGAGAGGGAGTGATTGTAATTGAGTGAATAAATTTACACACACTTAAAGGAGATCTTGAAAAAGTTTTTGTACTGATCGTACGGGACGAACATTGTTCGTACAGGACGAT
>NW_021319309.1:1695527-1726459 GCF_001605985.2 Dendrobium catenatum | reverse complement strand
TGTGTGAATATCCCCTCCACACTCCCTTGAAATCCCCTCAAGGATCTTCTCCCTCTCCAAACTCACCCTTTCCTCTCTCCCTTTCAAGTTCTCTCTTCTAATTTTCTCCCAAAGAACGAAGACATAATGGATGTCAAAGATACACTTTGTCGTCCAATTACACTCTCCAAGTGTCGGCAGAGAACCGGACCTATGTTGTTGAACTTCACTCGAGAGCCTTCAAAGGAGATGGGAAGAAACAAAGAGATCTTCTTCTTCAAGTAACCTTGTGAATCCCTCACAAACCTCTCACTTGATCTCTTACTCTTCACTCTTACAATCTCTCCCAAACTCTCACACTCAATGATCCCTCTCAAGAGAAAACAACTCCAAAGGTACTTGTAATAGTTTCTAGGACTCCTTATAAAGAAAGGACATGAAAAAACTGCTCAAAAACTGCTAAAAATATGTTTTTCTGCGCACGGATCATCCGTACGAAATTGAGTTAGTACGGATGAACTGAGTAAAAAACTGTCCCGTACGAACTATTTGTTCATCTGTACGAACCAATTTTGTCCAGGATGAAATTGGTTCGTCCCGGACAAAAAATTTTGTCCGGTACGAACAGTTATATCAATAGTCGGTGAAAACCAGAACATTGCCAGAAACTACCTAGTCGGTTCCTATCGTCCTGGACGAACTGGACTTTGTCTGGACGAAAATTTTGCAGTGAAGAAAACTCGTCCTGGGACGAAAAATGATTTCGTCTGGACGATCATTCCTTAGAAAAATTTTCCAGTTCAGTTCCTATTCGTTCCATTGCTTTTACAAGGAGATAACTGATTTGATCATCCTGTACTCGACAAATGTTCGTCCCGTACGATCAGTACAAAAAACTTTTCAAGATCTCCTTTAAGTGTGTGTAAATTTATTCACTCAATTACAATCACTCCCTCTTAAATTATTCAAATAAAAAAGTACAAGCTTCAAATTCACAAAGTATCTCATGCTGAACTTGATTTGAAGTCTTCGTAGTCTGGTGTTCAATTTTCCTGAAATTAGTACACAACAAGAGCAAAAACAAATTCTTCCAAAAAAATATTAGAGATAACAACACATAAAACAATAATATTTGGAATTATCAAAACTATACAAGTTGCAAGAATGTAAAACATGCAAATACAACTTTCCTAACAATCTCCCCCTTTTTGATGATGGCAAAATAATTATTATTTGTATAATTTCAAATTCTAAGAATCTCCTAATTTCCCCCTAAATTAATGAACATATGAAAATAAGGAGGCATCAAAATTATTTTTTGTTAAAATTTTTAGAAATACAAAACAAACACACATACACTAAACAAATAAACACACAACAATACGAATACACAAGAGCACAACAAACAATTTCTCTCCCTTTTGGACAACATCAAAAAGTGAAGAGAAAAAGTCTAGAAATGTAAGCAGACATATGAAAACATCATTTAAAAATTAAACCTTTAAAGTGATTGACATAAGGATTACAAATAAAATTAAAACATTAGCAAATCATAAATTCATAGAATATTAAGAAGAGATATAACATAGAAACTAAAAAGAATATATCAACACATGATATATTTAGACATTTAAGATAGAGAAAATCATTGTAAAAATGTGATATAAAAATTTTATATTTCATATTTCAATATGTAATATAAATGTACATAAGATCAATTTGAATTAAGAGATTAAAAATTAAGGAAAGAAATAACTACCACATGTGGCACTTTGCGCATCTTTTTAAATTTTGTGGCACATTTTTGTGCATCTTTCACTTGTTGGGCTTATTTTTGCTGTTTTTTCACATTTCGAATCATTGCGCATTTCTTTTGATTTTTTTTGTACATTTGTATAATTTTCAAGAGTAATTGTATTCTTTCCAAAATCAATAATCTAAAATTTCAAATCTTTCTAAGTGCATAAATATTAATTGATAAGTGAAATACAAAATAAGAAAACATCCAATTGCAAATAATATTAAATTAATGTAGTCTAAATAAAGAGACATGAAATTGACAATCTTAATAGTATCAAGTTATAAACACAACTTAAATTTAGAAAATTAGATTTTCTTAATAAATTCAATTTTATGTTTGCAGTTCAAAGTATAGCACTTATAAGATAAAAAATTTAAGGTTTTTCATATAGGCTAACGAACATTTAACAACAGAATAAAAACACTTAAACATAAAAAAAATTAAAACAATAAAAGAATAGAAAACACTAAACAAAATACAAGTACACAAACTATAAAAATCTTCATATCACATTCCAAATGTCTCATAACAAGAAACATGGAATCTGATATGAAAATATCTCAAAATCATACAAACACACAAAAATTAAAAATAAAGAAACACATAAAACAAATAAAATAAAAACAAAACAAATAAAAACATGCACACAAAAAACATAAACAAATGGTTTAAACATCATTTGCTCCTGGTCTGATGATTCAAAAGCTAGATCTGCCCAAGAGATTTTTTGTTTTCATTATTTTCCCATTTTATAATTTGCTTAGCTTTGCCCTTTCTTTAGCAGGAGAGTTCTCAATTTGGGCACTTACTTTTCAGATGTCCAGATTTCCTACATCCAAAGCAAATAATATTTGAAGATTATGAACATTCTTACCATTTTTACCTTTATTCACTTTTGTTGATGCTTATGATTATGCTTTAGTGGACTTTCAAATTGCTTGTTAGTCATCACTTTCCTCACACACTAAGCAACTTTTCTCCATGTCTTCCGCTTTTAGCATTATTGTTTCACCTGCATTTCCAAAAGTCTTTGACCCAAATTATGCTCGTAGGCAATGAGTGAGCCAATCAAATTATCAATAGAATATTTCATTCAAATTTTTTGATTCGCAAATAGCAACAACTTTGGCATCAAACTTATCAAGTAAACAACGTAGAATTTTATTGACTATTTCAAAGTTTGAAAATTCTTTACCTAAAGCATGCAATGATGTAACATTGAATAACACCTAGTATACATGTCTGAGATCGTCTCATAAGGATTCATGCTAAAGAATTCATAGTCATGCATAAAAAAATTCAACTTAGATTGCTTGACTTTACTTCAGTACCTTCATATGTATGCATAAACAATGTCCCAAATTTCCTTGCAGTAGTACATGTAGAGATTCCATATAATCTTCCGAATTTAAAGCACAGAACAAACAATTCATACATTTAGCATTTAATTCAGCATAAATTTGTTCTACTCTACTCCATTCAGAAAAAGGCGGGGTATCAGTTTTGATTCCATCTATAATACGTGATGGTACAGAATAAACATTTTGAATCATATGCCGCATTTGATAATCTATTGATTGCAAGAAAGTTGACATTCAAATTTTCCAAAAATTAAAAGAAATATTTTCAAATAAAGGTGGTCTAATAATTGAATATTCTTCTAATACTTTATGGTTTCTAAAATTAGCCATACTCATTTTTCAAAAAGTAGTCTAAACTTATGATTTGAACCTTGATCTCGATACCACTTGTTGGAACTCGTTCATAATAATTAGGATGTTAAGCCTAACTAAATGTCCTAAGGCTAACAAGAGGGGGGTGAATAATGGTAATTTAAAAGATTATACTTCTACTTTAGATTTTTAGAAAATCTTTTTAATTATTAATGCAACAGTTATCTCTCTTTTGTTGCTCCGGCGAACTTGCACTTCAGTACCATCGGATTCAAGGGTCGTCTTGAGGGAAGTTTTGGCGAGAAGAATATATCTTTGGTGTCAAATAACTCGGCTACTCCGCCGCACCGGGGAAGGTGAAAGTGATTTTGTACCGGCTTCTCCGCCTTGCTGTGGGGGCAAAAGGAGAGTCACTTTATGGTATTAGTGCAATATTCGGAGAGTGCCTCCGGGGAGTGGACGTAGGTCAAGATTTGACAGAACCACTATAAATCTGGTGTGTTCTTTCTTATTTTTCTTCTGCATTTAATTTCATTGCAAGTTGTTTACTCTGGTTGAAAAGTTTATATTTAAAACTTTAAATTTAACTTGCATTAATAATTAAAAAGGTTTTCTAAAAATCCAAGAGTAAAAGTATAATCTTTAAATTACCAATTCACCCGCCCCCCCTCTTGGTTAGCCTTGGGACATTTAGTTAGGCTTAACATCCTAATTCATATTGAACGAGTTCCAACATCATTCCTTTATCATAGGAAAATTTCTCTGGTTACAGGCTGCCCGAGAGGTTGCAATTATGAAGAAAATAGTGATCATATTGCTGCAGGTTGTGGAAAACTAAAAAATGCTATTTCTTGGCTTATTAAATGGGGATATCAAGTTCCTCAATTTGACAGTTTTGAAGAGAGCACAAATTCATTGCATATTCTGTCTAAAAGAAATCCAATCCTTGTAAACATTTATTGCAATGTGGTTTTTCTGACTTGGAAGAGTAGAAACTTGTTAATTCATGAAAGGAGAGAAGATACAAATATTTTCATTGCAGCAAACTCTATTTCTATGGCAGTTATTGTTCCTTCAATCAACATACATTCAGAAAAGTGGGATGTCAACCAACAAAATCTTTTTTTCCTCTTGGCGTCCTCCTCCTCCTGGAAGGTTAAAGATCAATGTGGATGCATACATAAGCAGTAATTACTTGGCCGGTACTGCTGGAATTTGTAGAGATGATAAAGGTAGAATGTTACTTGGATTTGGTACCCAACATGTTCATTGGGATATTGTCCATTTGGAACTACAAGCAGTTAACATGCTTAAGAATTTCAAACAAGATTGGATGGTGGAAGCTCATGGAGTCATTATAGAACGAGATAACATCAACATCATCAAAAGACTTCAACAAGCTTTGAAAATATTCAAGAATAATGAACTTCTTGAAGACGACTTATCCTTTGTAAGTGAGTTTAATCAAATTGCTTTTAGTTTTACTATTAGAAATGGTAATAAGTTAGCGGATTATTGCGCAAATTTTGCTTTGAGGAAAAGTTTTATTTGGCATGATCTTTCTAGTATTGAAATTCCTCCTTCATTCTTGTACATTTTGAAGGACGATTTCAATTTTCTAGAGGATTTTAAATAGTTTGTAAGAACTTTCTTGCTTTTTCTTCTTTTAATGCATTGTAGCATTTCTCCTCAAAAAAAATCTTGTCATTGTATTTATCATATAAATTTGATTATGCATTGTGGTTTACTCTTCCTTATATTAGAGAATGAGTTTTTCTTCCTTAATATCAAGAAGATTTTCTCACAACTGAGAATATTTAAAAGTTTTGAAAGGGATCTAGCTTGCCAAAATGACAAGAGGCATAAAATATGCCCAAAAACAAAAATAAAAAAGTTGCATAATGATCGCCAAAAATTGAGAGATGCACAAAGTATATAAAAAATCAAAAAAATAAAGGGGGATAAATAAAAAAAGGGATACACAAAGAGTATACAAAAATTAAAAGAAGCGCAATGCACCAACTAATTGACAAGAGACATAAAATGAGCCCAAATGAAAGCAAGCTTCATTGTCTTTCAAACCTTTAAATCTTAGAAGAATTCATGTGTTACTTAATATTTTCAAAGGCTTGATTTTGAAATTCATGATTGAGATTCATTACTTTGGTATATTATTCTATAAGAAATTTTTCTAGAACCAATTTTTGAACTGATCACTTTTTTTTATCCAATTGTTTTTTCTAAGTTAGAAATTTATTTTTCAAAAGATGATTTGCACTATAAGAAGTCTGAGCTGGGGATAACAGGATCGATTGTTCTATCATTTTTTTATTTTTGTTGATGTTAACTTATTTTTTTGCAAATTTTTAATTCAATCACATGGAAAATATATCATATTCTTATTTTGATTAAAAAAATTATCTTTTTGTTCTTTTTTGTCATTTTTTTATTTTTGTGTCATTTTTATTGACCTTTGTACTTCTTTTTTCTACAATTTTTCTTGTGATATTTTTTATGTTTTTAGTCTCTATTTTGTATTTCCTATTCTATTTTTCTTTTCTATTCCCCCCTCCTTTTTGGAATGTCAAATGGGAGAGTAGTGGTAGTGCTAGTGTATTTGTATCATTTTGTTATACTTTTTTCTACTGTCATTTAGTGTTTGTACTGACTATTTTACTCTAGTAAAATTTACAATGTTTGGTTCACAATGTCCTCCTTCATGTTATGTTTCATTTAACTTCTTAAGCTGAATTTTCTACTAAATGTTTGCCATAATAAAAAAGTGGGAGATTATTACGAATTTGGATTCAAGAATTATAATTTTGATGATAGCAAACTTTTCTGACACTTTTATTTTTTATGATTGCCCTTCCTACTAACATTTCAGCTCCACAAGATCAAATTCCAAATTAAGCTAGCTCAAGATTGGATAGACTATGATTGAGTCAATCTATAAGTGTACATCAAGTGTCTTTACCTTTTCTTAAGTCAAATGTAATAAAGTGGGTCATGATGCTAAGTAACCTTGCACACACACTCACTCAGGGGGAAAAATTATGTCTAATCTAGAGTTTTTTATTTTTTTATCATATCGTCCGGTACAATATCACATCATCTTGGATGATCAGTTAAAAATAAAAACCCTAATTAAGGCATCCTAGTTAAGGTAGCCAAAATCAATAAATCATCATGTATGATATTAACATCGTCCTAGATGATAGCCTCAAATCAAAAAGAATTTGCCGCCAACTCTTTTAGGCATGTTATTATTATTATAAATCATCCAAGACATCGTACTGGATCATGCATTACAATTATGCATAAATTAGTCTGTTGATTAAGGGAAGTAATTAAGATTTGGTTGATCGATCATATCATTCGGGACGATCATAATACATCTGACACGATCAGTTACAAAAAACCTTAGTCTTTTCTGAATAGTCCAGGACGGACAGAATATGGTGTTGGATGATACTTATTGATTCGAACAAATCATATAGAATTATCTAAGAATCATTCTAGATGATCAGATATATTTTCATCATCCAATATGTAAAGCATGGCCAAATAGAGCGAAGGTCTGGATGATACTCAACATTTTTGAACTGATCATACAGGATGATGTACAATCATCCTGGATAATCAAAACAAACAAATCATTTAATCATCCTGCCTCCTCTAGATCATCCTAGCTAATTGAGCTAAATTTGTACGATTGTACAAGACGTCGATCGTCCTGGATGATCTTTGACGATCAATTACAATTTAGGGAAAATTTTGATACCCTTCTATTTAAAGACCTCTTGTCTTCTCTAAAGAGATCTTTTACTACTGTCCTGACCTGAGATAGCCAAGAGGAGAGGGAGAGCTTGGGTGAGAGAGAGAGAGAGAGGATCTTATGAGGGGGAGTTTATGAGGGTTTCACAAAGGTTGCTCCAAGCAAGCATCCATATCTTCTTCTGTAGTCGATGTCTCTGGTTCCTTGGTGGTTCTAGAGAGGTCTACGTTAGTAATTAATCAAGGTTCTCTACCTATTTTAACAGGAAGCAAAAGGAGATAGGATCTCTGCCTGCTTCAAGGGGAGGAGAAAGGAGTCAGGTTCTCTACCTGCTTCAGGAGGAAGCAAAAGAAGTTGGGTTCTCTGCCTCATCGGAGTTAGTAGAAAGGAGTTTTTGTACAGGCTTCTCTGCCTTGCTGTGGGAGCAAAAGAAAAGTCACTGAGTTTAGTGCAATACTCATAGGAGAGGCTCCAGGGAGTGGACATAGGTCAAGTTGACCAAACCAGTATAAAATCTGGTGTGTTCTTTCTTATTTTATTTTTGCATTTAATTTCTAGAATTTTTATTTTCTTGTGATTAATTATTTGGTTTAAAAAATCATGTTTTGTTTGAGAATCTTAAAAAAAATACCAATTCACCCCCCCCCCCCTCTTGGTTAGCCTCGGGCTAATTCATAAGGGTTTAAAGTCCTTAATAAACTTTCAGTTAGTGGAAGAGATAAAATCATCAAATTTTCTTCCTTTACCCATTTTAGAGGAGTTGAGCACTTCATACTAATTTCTAAACCAAAAGCAAGGAAAATTGTCATTTGAGAATTCATTATCAAAAGTGAACATTGATCTAATTATTTTAAAAAATTGGAAAAGTAACAAAAAAACATAAAATAGAAATACATAAAAAGAAACATACATACAAATAAAATAAAAAATTAAATAAAACAAATCGAAAGCATTAATTTCAACCATGAATATCTATTATACCTAATTTAGTTATGAAGATACTAAAAGTTTTAAAGACTAGTGGTTTAGTAAAGATAACAGCAAGTTGGTTTTAAATGGCTGCATTATGTAGTTATTTCTCCATTTATAATATGGTCCCTAATGAAGTAGTGCCTTATGTTAATGTATTTAGTTATGGAGTGTTAGGTTGGATTCTTTGAAAAGCATATGGCACTAATGTTATTTTATAAGATTGGAGTTATGCCAATAGGTAGTCCTAAATCCAAAATTTGTTACTTTAACTAAAGGACCTAGGCCACACAACTTTCTAAGGCTATTTACTCAGCTTTAGTAATGGACAGGGCAAGTAAGTTCTGTTTTCTACTAGACTAGGAGACTAAGGACCGTCCTATAAGTTGACATGTTCTAGAAGTACTTTCCCTATAAACTCAAGTTCCTATGATTTTAAGGTGTTCTGCTTAGGATATCAAATTTTTAAGTCTTGAGTCCCTAAGAGATGTCTAAGAATTCTCTTAACAGTAGTCAAGTTAGACTTTTTTAGATAAGCCAAAAACTTTACATAGAGAAGATACTAAACATGATATCAAGTCTGCTAGCAGTAAAGTACAGAGGTGATCCAATTATTCATCAGTATTTTTTTATCAATAGATTTTCCATTTGAATCCTTATCTAATAGAGTAATGGAACTCATTGGAGTGTTAATTGGCTTGGCTTTATTCATTTCTTCTTTTATAAGGATGTTCTTAATATATTTTGATTGACTAAGGAAAGTTCCACCATCCTTCTGCCTTATGCTAAATTTAAGAAAGTAGGTCAGTTCTCTCATCATACTCATCTCAAACTCCTTAGATATATATCAGTATATGTTAATCTTCTTTTTAATAATAATTCAAAAGTTGGAACTACACCATGATAAATTCTCCACCATAAGTTTTTTAATTTTTTGGGATGAGATTTAATTTCTTAATCCACATCCAATATGTTCTATATGTCAAAGAGGTTTCTGATAATTTAACATCTGAAATTATAGTAGAAATACTCTTGCATGAATGCATCTTAATGAGATCGAGCTGATCTCTCGCAAGATCATGATAAATTTGAATCTGAGTAATGATATTAACCAATTTTTCACCAAAATAGATATTTAAAATTTGTTTATTCCAGTTGCCGTAAGTAATCAGCTTCTCCACATGCATATCTTCAATCACCTGAATTGAAATGTAAGTAGGCCATTTGTTGATGCTTTTATCTAGTATCTAGACATCATTAAGAATATTAATGCTTTTGCCATCTCTCACTTTCCACTTGACCACCGATGCAACGAATTTAGCTCCACTACACAGAATTTTCCAAACCATAAAAGAACTATTTTTAGTCTGAGCATTCTAATTACAACATCCATATTTTGCTTCCAGCATATTGTAAATAAGAGAAGATGAACCACTAAGGAGTTTCCAAGCCAATTTAGCTCTTAAAGGACCCTCCATATCTTCACAAGAGTGAAGACCTCTACCACCCAAATTGTAAGGTAGGCAAAGAATATCCCACTTCACATAATGCAAGCCATTTTTCCCATTGTTTTTATGCCAGATAAAGTCTCTACACATTCTGTCCAGGTCTAAAAGGATTCTCTTAGGAACGAGAGAATGAGTACAATGGAAAATGGGAAGAGATAAAATAACAGTTTTAACCAACACCAACTTTCCTTGTAATGAAATAAACTTATTCCCACACACATTAAGTTTATACATTGCCTTTTGAAGAATAAAAGTAAAGTCATCTACTCAAAGTCTCTTTAAATCCATTTTCACTCCCAAATATTTCATCTCCTTGACTATTCTCAATCCCATCAAGGGAGAGATCAACTTTTTTTTTTCCTATTTTTAACAACTTTAGCAAAAAGGACTTCACATTTTTTATATTTGATCTTTTGACCCGTCCAACTGCAATTTTCTGATAAAATATTTTTTATCTCCTTCACCATTTTAGCATTTGGCTCTAAAAAATTTGCAATGTCATCCGCATACAGCAAGTGATAGATTCTTGGACAACAAGCATGTAATTTAACTCCAATTCTATCCCTCTTCTCATTCAATGCATTAGAAAGCAATTGAGAGCAAAGAATAAAAAAAATGGAGAAAGAGGGCATCCTTGCCGAAATCCGCATTAAGCATTAATCCAGTTTTAATAATTCTCATTAATAAGAATAGAAAATGTAGGGGAATCCACACACTCCATAATCAACTTAGCAAACTTGTTGTGAAAACCAAAATAATTTAGAACATGCTTTAATGTAGTCCACCCCATACTATCATAGGCTTGTTCCATATCCAATTTGAAAGAAACCAAGCCTTTTTTAGATTTTGAAAATTTGAATTTGTGGAATATCTCTTGTGCCAATAGCACATGTTCAGACAATGATCAACCTTTTAAAAAAGCTGCTTGTTCTTCTGAGACCAGTTTAGAAATAACTCTGGGTAATCCATTCAATAGAATTTTGGCCACAATTTTGTAGATAGTTTTACACAAACTAGTAGGCCTGAAATTAGATGGAACTAATGGGTTTTCTACCTTATAAATTAGCACAACAATAGTTTCTTTCCACTTATGATCCATCACACTCGAGGACAAGAAGCTATGAATTGCATTCCACGCATCAATTTTAATGATATTACAATAAAACTTAATGAATGAGTAAGTAATACCATCATTACCTTGCAATTTAATGCCTCCTAGCTGATTTACCACTTCACAGATTTTGGTCCAGGAAATCTCTGAATCCAACAATTTCCTATCTTCTTCATCCAATAAGCTCACTAGTTTCGACCAATTCTCCATAGAACATGCCCTTTGACACCATTTTCTTCTAAAATAATCAGTAAACACTTCTTCAATCTGCTCTTGATCTTACACCATGTTATAACCTTCATCTTTAATTTTATGAATCTAATTAGCATTCCTTCTTAAGCTAGCATAAGCATGAAAAAATATAGAGTTGTTATCTCCATCCAAAAGCCAATTGATTTTAGAGTGTTGTCTCCCCCACGTGTTCAGTCTTGCCAAAGTGCAATTTAGCTCTTTTACCTTGGATCTAAGCACAAATAATTTTTCTATTGAAAGATTACACGTGGATGCTTCTTCTATTTGTAATTCCAGAAATTCTAATTTGAGATGTTCTTTAAAGAGTAAAGATCTTTTAGCTTTGCTTTGTTCCAAAAGAAAAGAGCTCTTAAAGTTCTTCTAAATTTGATATTAAGAATCTCTGAAAAAACTTCCCACGGCTTTTCTAGCCCAGGCTTTTGTCACAATAGCATATGATGCATGATAAGAGGCCCATGAGTCTTCAAATCTTATTATTTTTTTTAGATTTGAACTTGTTTTTAAGAAGATTAACCAAGATAGGGCAATGATCCGATGCCACCCTTTCAATATGTCTCACCACCATCCATTGAGACCTTTCAATGTCTTTAGAATTTAGAAAACACATATCAAGTCTTTCTACTATCCGAGCTCCATCTACTTTGTTGTTACACCAAGTGAAATTTGGCCCAATGAAGCCCACATCATGAAAATCATTGGTTGAAAGAAAAGTCTTCATCTCCTTATAGCCTTGTGAAAAATGAAATCTTCTACCTCCTTTCTTATCTTCTTTATCCCACAAACAATTGAAATCACCTCCAATTAAAGAAGGCAAGTCTTTAGAAGAGTAAAGATCTAATTTTTTCCAAAGCTCCCTTCTTTTAATGGTGTCATTACTACCATAAACAGTCATAATATGCCAAACTCCTTTATTAGCCACCTCAAGATCACCAATAATCCCTTGAGGAAAAAGTTCCAAAGTTTTAAAGGAAGATATTTTGTTATTCCACAAAATAAGGATACCTCCGGATAATCCTTCAGCAGGAACAAAAGAGAAATCCCAATCAACACCAACAAGCATGTCCACTCCCTTTCTATCAATAAAGGAGAGCTTGGTTTCCAATAAACCAATAAAAAAGACATCCCATTCCTTCACAAACTCCTTAAGGTATAGAGAAGCTTGATCTTTCTTGGCTCATCTACAATTTCAAAAGGCAATAGTAGGCATTTAGTTGATTAAAGGGGAAGCTATCCCCACTATTTTTTCTTACCCATTTCATTCCTTCTGATCCTTTCCACAGATTTGATAGGACCAAGAGATTTTAATTCTTTAGCAAGCACCTTTTTTAGAGATGATGAATTTTCTACTTTCATACCTCCTTCTTCTGAGTAGTTTGCCAAAGGATCATCATCTTTCATTTTAGAAGAAATTTTATTATTATGAACAGTTTTCTCATAGGAATTTGCCATATACCCTTCTTCTCTGTCTAACATAAGAGTTGAATTTTCTACCTCAACGATTGTAGACAATACTTCAAAATTGTTTTCATTTGGAGCAAACTAGGACTCTTTACCTGCTTTGATGCTTTTTGTTTCTAGGTTGACGTCAGATTCAGAATCTGTACAAACATTGATACTTCCCAACATAGGATTATCACAATCTCCTATCTTGTCAAAAATTTCTTGCTCTTTTAACTTTTGCAGCAGCAATCATCTTATCCAACATTTCATATTTTACCAACCTGTTGTTACTTGGCCCATCTATGTTACCTGAATTCTGATAAACTTTAGGAAATTGTTTTGATGAATTTTCCTTCTTCAGATCAGTTTCATTCAATATCTCACCTTCTTCCAGAATTGAAGTATTTTTATTTTCAGCCACCATTGCCTCTTCCATATTTGCATTCTTCTCCATTATTTCCTGATTGACAGGTTTTCCTTTTTTTGTCTGAACTAGAAAAGGATTTTCCTTTTTAATGAAGATTTTTTGTGTTTTCATACCATTATTAATAACTTTTGAGAACTTCTTGTTTATTATATGATTAGCATGTTTCCATGGGCCATAAGATGTATTAATCTCACTCTCTAGAGCAAATCCAGCATGTTTCTCTTGAATTACCTTGGATGCAACTTCCACATTGATTTTCCCCATTGAACCACCTTTCTTGCAATCAGTCTTCATATGCCCTATCATTCCACAATCATAGCACAACGAGGAAATTTTTTCATATTCTAATCTCTGAAAAATCTTCCCGACTTGCTTTCCACCCATACACCAAAGGGAAGAGGGTTATCAAGTTTCACTCTCACACAAACTCATGCAAACTCCCTTCTTCCCCATTGAAACATGTTTCCATCCATCATCAATGGTACACGTACCATTGAAGCAATTCTAGAAACATTGATTTCATCCTAACATTGCAAAGGCAATTGAGGCATTCTTATCCTCGTAGGGGAAGTAAGACTTTTCATAGAAGTAGGTGAAAACTCCATCAACCATCTCTCCATTCCAATTATGTGACCTTTAAGAAACCATGGTCCTCCTAAAGAAGCCATCCATAGCTTCCTTATCTTTGAAAGAGCACAAAAACCAGCCCAATCCAATTGTGGTAAACTAAAATTGTCCAAATTGAATCCATTGTAATCTTAGTTCCCAAGCTACCACATGAGGAAGTATTTCTTTACCAAACACTTTAACTTCCAATGAATTTTCAAGTTTACTAGCATTTTTCATTTTAGCTTCCTCTAACAGTTTCACTGCCTTTCCATCGTCTGTTAAAACAACATCACTGACATTAAAATTAAGTCTAATGTAAGGCTTTCTCATCCATGGGTTTACTGACTCAGGAGTTACCACTTTATTCACTGCATTTTCTCATTAACTGGTAATGCATTAAGACTATTGCTCACATCAAAATCCATAATTAACTTCTCAGAAAGCTTCTAAACATTATTACAAGTACTCTTATTAATAGAGAATAGGGAATTCACATTTATCACACTATCGCTAGGGATTGCATTTGAATTCCCAAATCTATTAACAAAAATATTCATACCAGAAGAAGAAGCTTCATTTTTAGGAACAATATGCGGAGAAGTTAAAACATCTTTTAGTAATCTAGGAGTTTTAAATTTATTTTCTTTAGAAATTTCTTTACCTTTTCCTTCCACATTAAAGGTTTTAATCAATCGATGATTAGCATTTTCAGAGATAACTAACTCACCTTTTTGTCTTCTCCTTCGGGCATCTTCCACTTCACAGACTCGGCTTTCAAAAAACCAATCAGATTCAACTTTCTTACAAAGAGAGTCTTATATTGTTAGGTGTGAATTCACATATGAATATGGTGATGAACTGAGGCATTCCGCCACCATGCCTGAAGGGCGGCAGAAAAAATGGGATCAAAACCAGGAACCAGAATTTGAATTTTCTTTCTCTAATTGGATGATAACATAATTTGAATTTTATCATCCCATTCAAAAAGGCAGTTTTGACATTGATTTGGTATAATTTAAATCCATTAAAGCAAGTAAAGTCAAGTAGCACCTTAATGGCCTCTAATCAAGCTACAGGGGCAAAGGTCTCTTCAAAGTAAATCACTTCTATTTGGTTATACCCTTTAGCTACCAATATTGCCTTATTCCTCACCAGTGCCCAAGAATTATTCATTTTATTTTTTTAAACCCATTTAGTTTCAACCATACTCTGGTCCTTAGGCCTTTCAATTACCTCCCAAATATAATTCCTTACAAATTGATTTAACTCTTCTTGCATGGCTAAAATCCTAAATTCATCAGATAGGGCTTGATTTATATTATTATGTTTAGTCATTGAGATGAAGGTAGAATGGTTTAATTCTTTTCTAAGTTCATACCTAGTTCTAACACTTTCAGATTCTTTAGCATAACTTAAAGAATATCTTCATTTTCTAGGTAATGTGTCTATAAGTTCTACCTTTTCCTCCAAATTTACAAATTCTAATCCTTGGGTGACTTCTACTACTTCTTCTTCTTCCACCTTAAACCCTCCAGAATTATCATATTCATCAAATATAACATGACTGATATCCTCTAGAACCAGTGTTCTTTTATTGAAGACTTTATAGGATTTTATAATATTTGAGTAACCTAGGAACATTCCTCTATTAGAATTTGGGTCAATCTTACCTAGTTGAGACTTCAAATTATTCAGAATGAATACATAAAGGGGAGAGGGGTTGGGTGTCCAATGCTTAAGAATTTCATAGGGTGTTTTGGTTCTAACATTAACCTTATTCAGAACATAATAGGTTGTATTCATTATTATGCCCAAAAGTATTTAAGATGTGAGCATTCAACTAACATGGCTCTAACCACTTATTTCAGGATCCTGCTCTTTCTTTAAGCTTCCACTTTCTGCTGAGCTGTCTTATAAGCTAAAAAATTATAATCTATCCCTTAATCCTTATCATAAGATTCAAATTTTTCATTTTAAAATTCTCCATCATGGTCACTATGAATGGTTAAAATTTTACAACCTAGTTTCCTCTGAATTCAAGTAAAAAAAATACCTAAACTCCTCAAATGATTCACTTTTATGAGATATGAATATAACTAAGGTTAACCTTGAATAATCATTAATAATCATATACCTAAAGAATTTCCCTCCTAGGCTTATAGTGCTAACATATCCAAAAAGATCAATGTGAAGGACTTCTAAATGTTTGCTAGGGATAATGCCTTTGATTGACTAGGTGGAGGATTTGACTTGTTTCCCTAACTGACAGGCATCGCACAGGTGGTCCTTAGTGAGCTCTAATTTGGGAATTCCTCCCACTAAGTTTTTTTGGGTCATCTTTCTAAGGCTTTTCAAGCTAACATGATATAATCTTCTTTGTCATAACCAAAATTCATTGGTAATTATAATTAAGCAAAATAAAGCAACAGATTTAATGTTATTTAAATAAAGCATGATGACATTGTTGATCCTTTTTCCCTACAAAATAATATTATAATTTAAGCTTATAATATAGCTTGTAGATAAAAATTTGATGTTGAAGCCTTGATGATAGAGCTGTCTTATGCTAAGCATATTATTTTTTAAGCCATCTACCAGTAAAATATTTTCAAAGATGAAATTTTTTGAGTTATTAAGTATAACTGAGCCCACCAATCTCCTAGTGATATTATCTCCAAGGTCATGCTTCCTACCCTGGCGTCCACCGAAGTGAATTGATCTGCATCTCTAGTCATGTGCCTTAAATATCCTTTGTCAAGATACCACATGATCTCATGAGGACTTTTGTGAGAGCACACCTACCAAATCATCATATATTAGATTTGGGAACCCAAACAGGTTTGAATCACATCTTTTCAAAACAAGAATGAAATATATGCATGTTATAGTGTAAATTTTAAACTTTTGGTCTCCATACAAAATGTATTCTATGGTGCATGGTTGAAGTGTGAGAGATATATACTATTATACCACCAAAAAAAAATCTAACATTAGGATAAGTATTTATTAATCTATTTGAGTAATGGTGCCTCTTCCTAGGTTTAAATGATGCATGCTTTAATGAAGATTTTTGAAATTTTTGAAATGAAAGTGGTTGTTTATTATTCTCTAATGCAATAAATTTTGTTCTTACGAACTCATTAGCTTGTTTATAGCTTAAAACTTCTAATTTTAATGTATTCTGACTACTATGTAATTAACAAGCAAATGTTTCTAATTCCTTGAATGCATTTTCTAATTATTTAACATGTTATTTTTCAAGGAATCATGCTCAATAGTTAAATAAAGATTTTTTTGTTTAAAATATTAAATTCATCTAACAATGCTATGTGATTACTGTCCATAGTGGAATGGTCTTTCTTTATGCTTTCATGTTTTTTCTGTAGAATTTAAAAGTCGGATTTAAAGCTGGAATGTGACTTTTAAGCTTCCTATATGCAATATGAATTTTTTCAAAAACCTTAAATAATTGATCCTAGCTAAGCTCACATACCTCATTTTGATCAGAATAATCTAGATGTCTATCTCCCAATAAGCATAGATTGGTTACCTCATCTTCTACTTCATTTTCATAAGAGTTTGAGCCAGAGTCTGCCCAGAAAGCCTTCAAGGTCCTTTACTTGCCCTTCTTGAATTCAAGTTTTTCTTCACCCATCTCCTAGCTTGGGTAAGCTTTAAGAGTTGGACAATTAATTTTGTCATGCCTTGGTTTCTTGCATTCCTAACACAAAATATCATCATAAGCCTTAGAATTCTTATAATTCTTACCTTTGCTCTGATGTTGATGACACTATGCTTTGCTGTTGATGACACTTCGCTTTTTCCTTAGAAAGATCCTAAATTGTTAAGTCATCAATATGATTTCCACCTCCCCTCCACCAGAGGAATTGTCTGAATAATTAGCCTTAAAGGTTATAGTTTTCTCCTTTCTTTTTTCACCTACATCAAGCTGTCTTTAACTCACTCCTTATTTGTAGGCAATAAGTGTCTCATGTAAGTTATCAATGGAATAAATATTCAAATTTTTAGATTCAGTAATGAAAGTTATTTTTGTATCATATAAAAAAGTTAAACAATGAAGAATTTTGTTAATTTTTTCATAATTTGTAAGCTCTCTTCTTAAGGCATGTAGGGAAGTAACAATCTGAGTAAACCTAATATATATTTTAGAATTGATTTATTATGTTTCATGCGAAAAAATCTAAACTCGTGAATTATAATGTTCAGCCTAGATTATTTAACTTCCTTTATTCCTTCATATTTAATGCAGTGTTTATCTCAAATTTATTTACCAGTTGAACAAGTTGAAACACACATATAATCTTAAAATTTTAAAGCATAGGAATAAAAGTTCAAAAATTTGGCTTTCAGTTGGGTTAAATCTCGATAATTAGTAGTTCATTCAAAAAAAGATATTTCAATTTTAACATCATTTACTAAACATGAAGGTGTAGAATAACCTTCTTGAACTAGTATCCACATGCAATAATCAATTGATTGTAAAAAGGTGGACATGAAAGTTTTTTCCAAAATTGAAAGGAATTTAATCAAATTGAGGTGATCTAGTGATTGAATATACTTTCGTAGTATTCTAATTGCCAAAGTTAGCCATATATCTTTTTCAAAAGTTTTAAAAACTTAATTTTTGAATCTTGTTTTGATACTACATGAAATTTCCTAAGGGTTATTAAATCCTAAAGAACTAGTCCCAAGACTAACCAGGAGGGGGGTGAATTGGTAATTTAAAAAAAAATTAATGAAAAGAAAATCTTTTTATATCTTGATGAGGAAACTAATTAGATTCATAATAAAAAGATTACAATTTTATCCCACATAGTTAATCAGAATAAAAATAAAGTGCAAAAAAAATCAAAATGAACACACCAAAATTTATAGTGGTCAACCTGACCTACATCCACTCCCAGAAAACCTTTCTATGAATTATACTAAAAGTAGTGTCTCTCCTTTTGCCGCCACAATAAGGTGGAGAAACCATTACAAAATCTTTCCACTGACCCGGTGAGACAGAGTACCTTGAATCCTTTTATTCCCTCCTGGAGTAGGTAAAGAACCTTAAAATCCTTTTTCACCCTCTCTGTGAAAGCAGAGAACCCATAATCTTTTTTCACCCTCCTAGTGAAGGTAGAGAACCTATATTCTATTTTCACCCTTCTCCTGATAGTTAGAGAACCATAAATCTATTTTCACCTTCAAGTGATGGTTAAAGAACCACGATCTCTTCTAGAGAAATTCTTCTCCAAAGCCATAGAGAATCCAAGCAGACATCTGTAAATACTAGGAAAGATTCTTGCTTGGAGCAACCTTATGAATCCCCTCACAACTTCTCTCTCACAAAATCTCCATCTTTTCTCTTACAAATCTCCTATTCTTCTCTCCCTCAAAGCTCTCTCTTGAGAAGACTAGACATCCAAAGATTTCTAATATGAGTGTTTAGATATATTAAATAGTGGGTTTTAAAAGCCCTAAATTTTAGGAGATCTGTGAGATACTTGTACAATATGATATACATAACGTACTATATGATCAGTGTAATTCTGAAACATCCAGCAAGGTCATGCAAATAAACTATTCAACTTTTATAACATTTTATATAGAACGATCCAAACATCGCCCCGTATGAACAATAAAAATTCCTTCAGTTCATTTGGGACAACCAACTTCGTACATGGGTGATCGTCCAGCACTATGGACATCGTACGATACGATCAATATGAAAATCTTGGATTTTGTTTAGTACCATCTCTTGCATGACCAATATTGTATAAGGGTAACCATACAGTATGAACAATATTGTACAGTACGATCAATCACAATAATTATCCATAATTTGATTACCTGATATCGAGAGATAAATTAAGAAAGATTTCAAGTAGGTTGTACAGTATAAACTAAATCGTATGATATGATCAACATATGTTAGGTATCTTCATGAATCTCCGATGGCTAGGGTTTTGACAGAGGACAACAGATTGTACAGTATGAGTTAAACTCATATAGTATAAAATAAGATAGTAAAGTATAAGGTTATAATCGTACAATATGATGTACTTAAAAAATTAATGCTCCCAAAATCATTTTCCTCTCTCTCCCACTGTGTGCATGCAAGGTTGCTTAGCAAAGATATCTAACCAATTACATGATACGACTCAAGAAAGGAAAAAAATACATAATAAATTAAAATTTGCATACTATAACCCTAGTCTTCCCAGTCTTGCACAGATCAGAATTGCATGTGAACTATGTACTAATTTTCTGAAATGTTAGTGCACACAAAAACAAAAAAAAAATATTACATAAATAAGAGAAGTAGTGTCAGACACAATAATATTAGTTATCATCAAAATCACAGTGCTTAAATCAAATCTGCAACATAGCTCAAGTATAGAAAGCTGCAAAACTCTAATGTATGTTAAGGAGAATGTCAAATAGTGGAGGATGTAGAACACTTTTTAGATTATTGCATCAAGCTGAAGGAACACCTTATAGCTCTTGAGCAGTTGGGGATTCCAATTCCAACTATTTAGACAATTATAGAATTAACTAACCAACTACAACTCAGATAAGTGGTTTCATGATGGGAAGATTCTATTTCTCTAATTTTTTCATTCTTAAAAAGATAGAAATGACTATAAGCATACAAAATTAGTTAGCCATCCTTCTTTAACTGTATCCACTATTTTGACTAGTTCTATCAAGCCTCATCAACACCCTATTTTGGAAAACTAGGAGTTAATTAGCTCTTTAAGCTGTAGAAGTTTGGCATCTCCCTCCAAAGTTGGTAAAAGTAAATGAAGATGTTGTACTAATTCAAAACAATCAAGATGGATTGGAAAAGCAACCAGAGATCACAATCAAAGATTCATTTCAGTATTTAGCAAGCAATTTCATTATTGGGACATTGTACAACTAAAAGTTTTAGCTGTTCTTATTCGAAGTGAAGTGGTGGAAAGAATGGATTAAGAAATTAGAAGACATTTGGATTAAAGGTGATAACATCAATGTTATCAAAATTCTATATAGATTTTTTATAAGATTTTAATCATGTAATTTTTCACTACATTCTGGGGGAGAGAAATAAGATAGCTAATTTTTTTGCATCCTATGCTTTGATAGGAGATTTCTTTTGCGATATCTTTGGTGATAATCTTTATTCAACTCTTGTATCAATGTTGAAGGAGTGTGATAGATTACCTATCACTTATTTTGTTTCTTTTCTTTATGAATAAATGTTATTTGCAATTCTTCAAAAAAAATAAGTTAATGATTTATTATAATGTGAGATGCATGACCTATAACAACATAATATTCATAAATTTATAATTTATAAAGAAAAAGAATATATGATGAAGAAAAAAATATTCTTTTAATCAATTATCCCAACAACTCCTCTTCCTAAACCAAAATGACTCTAAACCACCACCCCCTTGACTATGAGTAATTATTGTGCCCGGACACTGAACGTGTCCAGAGACCAATAACAAAGTGCCACATCACCTCGTGCTCGGTACCGAGCACTCAGTATTGCTCGGTATTCGTCTGGATTTTCAATTTTTTGTCCGGACGTAATAATTTTTCCTTGACAAGGTTCTAAATTTTTTTGATGGAACATGTTAGTTTTTTTCTTATCATGATTTTAAAAATTGGATCAAACAAATCAGCTCAATCAGTCTAACCACGAACCGAGCCCGGCTCAGTTTCCTCTAGAAATTTTCAAGGCATAAAATCGTGAAAAAAAAAAATTCCCTTGAACTGCCTGTCTGACCACTGAACTGGCAAACCAACACAAGTTTTCTAAAGCTATGTGGTTCATTCCTAGCTTCTGCGGCTTCTTGTTCGACCCAGGATGCTCATATTTTTGTATAAAATGTGGATATAAACGGATCAAATGACGTGATCAGGAGGTTCAACCCTACTGAAGTACTGATGTAGGTGCCGTTCTCAAATAATAGCTTCTTCGTGCTCAAGTTGCTTTCGATTCAGTTGTCTTCATTCATAAAGTGTCACACATCCCGACCTGAGCAGAACAGGTAGAAATTTTGGATGGTTTGTAAGCTAGCATGGCTCTAATTGATAAGCCAAAGATGAACTGCGAACAGGCTGAACACTTTTGCAAAGCTCCTAAGATTCTAAGTTATGTGATCATGAATGCCCTGTGCAAGATTGGACGGATGTCTACGTGCAACCTTCCCATTTCGAGCAGGTTAGTTAAACTATGGGGAATGTATAGAGTGTACACATTAACCCAGGTTTCAATTCCATTCTTAATTATGAACTGTATGCGAGTATGGAAGACAAAGAGCAAGCTATAGTACAAAGCAGGTGTGAAAATCTCCCAGCTATAGCCATCTATGGCACCTCTGAAGCAACCAAATACTCTTTAGATGTTTGTCAAATGCATCAAAGGCTTTAGGTGCAAAATTTTAGCAAGCTTTTAAGCAAACAACATCCCAAATTTCTCCATCAACAATATAAAAATGAATTCCGTATTGTATTAGAGGTTGTAAATTGCTAATTTTATTATTTTTATAACATTATTATTTATTATATCATACGATTCGACCCCAATTTGACTAGTCAAACAGGTCAAACGATGAACCTCCCGTTCTTCTCGTTTGTTATCTGGTCCGATTTTAACAACATTACTTTTCACTCTATTTTTTATCACATTTAACGCCGACCAACTACATTGAAATCTTAGCAGTGATCGGCTACGATGTGAAGAGCAATAAGATTAGTGTTATTTAGATATTTTAAGTATTATGTATATAAATAGTAAAGCTTATAAGTGTCAATTCGGGTTAACGGGTCTGTTTCATGTCTAACCCGAACTGACTCGGAGCTAAACAGGACGACTAGAACCCAACCCATTTAACTATACTGATCCATTTCCTGAACCCAAACTCGACCCATGCTAAATTGAGTCGCGTCGACACGATCCGCCAACCCGACATTTTCTTATCTTTTTCTATTTTTAGAAGATAAAGAATAAAATAAAAATTTGTGTAAATTCTAAAAAAATAAAATCCAAATTGAAATGAAGCAATAAACAATAAAATTAAAATTTTATTAATTATTACATCTTAAAAATACAATACAAATTATAATTTATAATATCATTATAACTTTTGAAATTGAAAATACAAAAATACATTTTAATTTATAAATACGATTGGTTAAATGTTTTGTAGAATTTAAGGCATTGAATAATTGCATGTATAGTCATTCATTAGAATATGTCACCACTGAACCATTGAACCTACAAAAAAAAAAAAAAAAAAATAAAAGCGACATCCTCAATGCATTAGGGCTCAAGCTCAGGATGAACCTTGCAAAGAACCATTATATGTATTTTGCAACAATTTCAAGAAATGAGCTCTCCTGGATTACAAATTGGGATTATGGATTTATTAAATTTAGTATATATTCAGTTAAATAGTATTTGTTCATGCAAAATAAATCCCCTTTCCCCAATTTGTAATCTTGTTGCATCTATATTTCTGTATTTCTACTATTGCATAACTTCACGAGGTTCTTCATCACAATTATATAACAAAATTGCCATCAACTATTTAGCATAAGACAATGCTAAAAAAATTGCATAATAAAAGAAGTCCCAACTCCCAAGTCCCAAAAGACATACCTTCCCAACTCATAAATCATGATAACACAAGTCCCAACTCCTAACTTCCAAATCTCCCAACCCAGTCGTACAACTCATAATAACAGAAGTTCCAACTCTCAATTCCCAAGCCCAGAAAAAATTAGTTGAAACTCGGCCTACCCAACCAAATAAGCTCAAGTTGCTCAGCATAATAGAAACCATACAGAATAGATGAAACCTTACTTGAAACCCTTCAGGGATCATGGACAGTCTCAAAAAAAAAAAATGGATGAAATGCAACCAATAGATTCTGCACAGTAGCTGCACGTCCAGAAATCCTGAACACAACAAGCAGTTATAAGACAGAAATAGAAAGCCCACATCTCAACATTATTACAGGAAACATAAAGCATAAATAAGCAAAAATAAATATAAGGTGGCTAAATTAACATAAAGAAAAATAAGGCACAAGCAGGTGCTACACAACAGACAGCCAGGCAGCACACATTAGCCACAACTCTCATTTGTACAACAGCTAGCAGGCAGCAACAAGCCAACAACAGCTCCCATATGTTCTTCACAGTCATTACAAATTTAAACTAAAAATATTAGTTATTCCCAACCATGTACATCTAATGTGTAAGATGCCATATGCATCGAGTCATTCACATTTCCCATTTGTTTCTCCTCGAAACGAAAGCTAATGTGTTATCTATCACTGCATCAAGCTCAATATCTTTTGTATCGATAACCAAAATATCAACATCAGTTAATTGACTATTTTAGTGAAAATTAAATAACAACAAACTTAAACTTAGATGTGTAGTATTATAAATTTATTACCTTCTTCACTATACAATCAATCTTCTGTGCAAACCAATGCTTCTACTATATCATATTTCAATACACTTTGATATTTGTCTAGAAGTCTAACACCATTACTAAAAGCACTTTCAGATGTAATGATAGATATTGGAAAGCATAAAATATCACATGTCATTCTTGAGATCTGAGGAAATATGTACTAATTTACTTTCCAAAATTGCAGAATATCTAACTCACTATTCCCATCCAGCTTGGGTTCATCCATGTATATCTCAAGTTCTTTTTTTTTTTTTTTTTTGTTTGGCATAGTTACCTCCACCTCGAATGAGTCATAATCATGTGTTAAGTTTTTAGCTATGTGAGATGAGTTAAAGTAACATAATATTATAACATAAGTAAAATATTGCAAGGAATGCAAAGTGCAAAACTAGACCTAAAGAAATTGTGATTTAATGATAATAGTGGAATGGCTAGTTGAGGGAGTTTGTCATGAAGATTGAGATGATTGAGATGCCGTGGTTGAGGGTTGCTCATATGTCTTTGAGTAGTTTAAAAAACATGTGTATAACTTGTCCTTAACTTTTGCAATCTCATAATGCATAATGACCCAAGTAAAGTTTCTCGTAACAGCATTCAACAAAGTTAAACTTGTACTTTGGATCAAGATTTATTGTGCTTGCTAAAATAACACTGAACTCTGACCAATACTTCTTAAACTTGGCAAGCATGCCAATAATCATTCTCCTTATATAATCCACCCCACATGACTTTCATATTTCAATGAGGCATATGCATAGGAGACACATCAGAAATAAACATTTGCAGGTGGGTAGTTTGATCCAGAGAAAGCACAAGCAATTTCATAAAAGGATGCTAAAAACTTGAAGATGTTAACCAATTTTTACCGCTAAGAATTTGAAGGACAAGACTTGTAGTTGGAATCACTAAGCTCCAAATGCATAAAAACTTGTTTAAGGTATATTGTGCTATCAATCATAACAAAACTAGAATTCCATCTAGTTGGTACATCTTATCTCAAGCCTATATTAATTTCAAGCAAACTTTGTTGGACATATTAGATAAATTTATGTTTTTTTTTTATTGAGAGCCTTTAACATATTTGATCTCTCATAAGCCTTCATAACAGATGAATCAATTTCCTTCAAATCTTCCTAAATAATATATATATATATATATATACACACACACAAAACATCTCATATGGAAGAATTCACCATTGCATAGAAGTCCATTTTGCAAATTCAAATAATTTCATAAAAAATCAACAGAAATATTATTAGTTAAAGCATTATCTATAGTAGTATTGAAAATCTTGCTATCAATTTGTCCATTAATCAAAAGCTATTAAAGTTTCTCGAACAATGCTAATCCATCATGCAGAGGTGGCATGAAACCAAAAATTTTAATCTTCTTCTATAAATGTCAATAATTATCTATAAAATATGCATTTAAGCATATAAAACCATCAGTGTTGATGGAAGTCAACAAATAAGGTGTCAATGAAACTCTACTCTTACAACTTGATAGAAGGGCTTCAGTTTGTACTGTTTCCTTAATAAACAATTTCTTACAGTCATTTCATGTGGTATTTTTAGAAATAAGTTGTAAATTACGATTTAAGTATCGAAGTAATGCTCTAACACATGCCCATTCCACACAGTGAAAGGGTAGATCATGCATATCTATGCATGCAATAAACAAGCTATGAAACTTATGATAATCAAACTCATTTTCAATCATAGAGTTAGAAGTGCTTGAGTTACTTTGAAGAATAAGTTCTCCAATATCATGGGAGTCCCGTTTCTTAGAACTTTTAAGGTGGCATCTCAGATTACTTGTACTATTTTTACTATCATATAGGTAAGTTTCCCCCACATTTCTTGCATTTGCAATATTTTTTTTCATCCTTTGCGAGTGACAATATTTCATAATACCCTAGACATTAGAGATCAACCTCCTCTTTTTTTGTTTTTTTCATCATTTTTAGGTGTAATATCACAAATTTTTCCCGCATCCGCATTATTATACTCATCACTATCAAATTCTACATAATTTTTAATATGTTATTTCTTATTATACTCAAAAGGATTACTTCAACAACTATATTAAAATCCTCCATCTAAACACAAAGAATGTACATTTTTACCAAATTAATAGAGATAATAATGAAATTAAATATTTAATCTACTTAAAAAGCAATAACATTAGTTTAGTACCTAAACAAGTAAGCATAACATGTTGGTAGCCGGTAGAGAGGTTTATGATTGTTGTCTTGCACTCTTGGTGATGCCAAATATATATAATATTCATTTATTATACCATGAAAGCAAATCATCCTCACATGAAACATCATATGCCTTAATAGCAGACCAGTTGCATCTTAGTATACACGTTACTGCATAACATATAACCATCATGATTTCACAACAAGGAAAGTGGCAAAGTGCAAATACAATTTAACAACACACCCTAATCTCCAAATTCCAAAACAACAAAACAAGTTCACAGGAGTAAGTTAGCAAATGACCAAACCCTAATCTCCACTCCAGAGTTTAGACCAACATAAAAAATTCACAAATCACAACAGCGTGTGCCTTGATAGAAAACCATATTCTCCAAAGTCCAAACCAACATAAAAAGGTCAAAATAGTAAACCCTAATCTCTTGACTAGCAAACGGTAGACCGGCATATTACATGTCAAGAACTTAAACAGCAAGAGTGCAAGACAAAAATCAAGTATAATCCCTAATAATATAATAAGTAAAATCTAAAACTTTGAAACATCTAAAATAGTAAAATCGAACAAACCTATTCTCCAAAATCCAAACGCAATTCAACTTCACTTTCAAAACAAAAGAGTAGAACTTGGATCATAAATCTGTTCATGCGTTCAAATAGTTCAATAGAAAACAATAATATGAGAAATACCAAAACCAAAGTTATTCATGATATTACTTATTACAGACCGTAGGGCTATAGGGGAAGGCGGGAAGCCTGACTGTTGGGCTAGTGTTGGAGGAAATAGGAATGAATCACGATATGATGAGATGTCGAGATCGAGAATGCCAGCAAACTACGAATGTGGCCTGCAGATGAAAGACCAAAACCTTAAATTCTAAAATCCCAAAAATGAGAATGATCTCAAAACTCAATCAGGCAAAGGCGCAAAGCTGCGGGGGATTAGATAAAAAAATGTAGTTGAGCTAAGTTGTGTACTCGTATTAATGTTGCTTGAGACGGATTGGGTTCGGGTCACCTTCGGCTTAACGCGTTGACCTGAACCTGAATCGAATTCTAAAGGGGTCCATAAATTAGACTCAAACCTGATCCATTTCTTTTACAGGTTGACCCAAAATTGAATTTTTCAGGTTAGATTCATGTCAGATTTTCGACACGTGCCATTTATTGACACCCCTAGTGAAGTTTAAATGTGGAATATGTAATGCCTAATTTTTTTAGTGCTTATGTAAATCCCCAAAACATATTTTGATAAATTAAGGTGAGGATATGCTCATTCCTCTTTCTTGTATGCCGTGATCAACCATCCGCAATCCTAATTTATTCCCACTTTGAAAATTTATTAAAACTATAATATGCTGAGAATAAAATGGTGCAAATGACTATGCTTTTATTTTATTTAATTCAGAAAATTTTAAGTCATAAAATTTCCAAGCTATTTGTTTATCAATTATTGTAATCGATTAATGAACATTCACTTTCTTATTAACTTGTTTTTTGTATGATTAGAAAATAAAATGTTTCATATTATATAAAAAATAAAGCAACTTCAAATATTTTTTTAAAAATATATGGCATGTTTATTCGTACGGCAAAAGAAAAGTCCAATAAAACCATGAATTTGTATTCAGAACATCCGACGAAGATTTTTTATTATTATTATTTATTTAATTTTGAAATTGATTTTCAAGATGAAGATATATGTTCACACAAAAATTCCCATTGTAAGTTGTAACCCACCCTCACAATTGTGTTTTATTTATAAGGGATAATTTCAAAAAGTTGTCCCTCCTAATAAAATGTTTTTGCCCTATCTTAGAGAATTAAAAAATTGATTAAAATTTATTAAAATATATGACAATTTTTAATTCTTATAAGAGGAATCTAATTTAAATAATTAATCAATTTTGATATTATATTTAATTTAAAATAAATTCATCCTTTCACCTTTTTTTTTTCTATTGTTTGTCAATTGCGTGTGTGAAAGAAGCCTGTGACATATAGCTGAAACTATTATTGCAGTAGCACCACGCAATTGCAAAGTAAAACGTTCCCTCGAAGGAAGTTTTTCTCTTTAAAACCGAAGAAAACTCATTCGAAAGGGCAAATAAATTAGAATACGGCACATAAAGTAATAAATCTTAATCATTAAATTTATTATGATTAGTTGGGATTTTTCTATATAAAGAATAAGCTCATTCTTTTCTGATATTTTTTATTCAGATAACAGAGAAGTGATTTTTCTATTGAAATATACATAAATGCCTCTCTTCCGATATTATTTTTCTGGCGTAATTTATGTCTACATAATTGTCACTATTATTCAAGCAAGTTGCTGCTCCACTTGCCATTTTATACATAAAAAATTGCATAGATCACTCCAAATGTCTGTGATTTTTTGTTTTGTGGAAGTTTTCAACTATATAATAACAAACTATCCTTAAATTAGATTATCTATTTAGATTCTTGCTGATTATCTATCCTGGCACACTCCTTCATCCCTAAATGGTTAACATTTGTCTCAAGATATTATATATTAATGATTTCTTGCAGAGAGAATAGTCATGCTGGCGCTGAAAGAAACTCTTAGGCATCTCACTTTGGTCTTCTAGTTGAGAGCTTTGACTATAAATTAAGAAGTCTTGCGTTCAAATCTTATATATATGATGCTTGTGTGAATTTGCTTAATTGATCTAAATATTCACAAAAAATAAAAAATAAAAAACACTCAGAATCTATTTATAAGTCTTATCTTTAAATTTTGGAACACAATAAAATTAAGGGCAATAATTTTATTTATGTGAAAATTTAGAAGGAAAATAAGTTATAAGAATTAATCTTCAAATACAAAGCTCTGCTAGACACATTAATGAGTAGAAGAATAGATCCATCTCCAAATAATCCAAGGCATGATGACATGAATGAGTACAAGAAAAGATCTATCTCCAAATAATAAAAAGGATGATGACAAATTATTGTGACCAAACAACTGGAAGTGCCCACATGCATCGATTTTAAGTGCTTTGGAAGAGGGTAATAGCATGATTGACAATGCCTATGCAAAATTTTGCAAGAACTGTGTCGATAGGTGGTGTTGGTATGCGCACTAATTCATCATTTGTCTTTATTATGAAAGACATCTCATCATATGCCACACATTCGATTAGCAAAAACAATTGATAACAGATCAACAATCAATAATAAGCTATATTAAATCATTAATAAGCAATGAATAATATCATTAAGGAAGAGAAGGTTGGATTGTGGAGTTTGAAATTGGAGCTAGGATGTTTCCACTGAGGGTGTTATCCACCACTAGCATATCTAATCCTAAGGAAAAAATGAAACATAATGACTCACATCTAACCAAAAGTAAGAGAAAGCTTGAATATTAGAGTTTGAAATTGAAACTAGGGCGATGCTACAAAAGGTGTGCTCTGCCACTAATAGATTTGTCCAAAGGGAAAGGAATACTTAAAATACAAGGAAAATAAAACTTGAATTTGGAGTTTGAATTTGAGACTAGGATAGTGCCACTTAGGGCATTATCAACCACTAGGATGTCTAATCCGAAAGAGAGAAAGCATGATGTCTCACATCTGTCCTTAAGGAAGAGAAAACTAGAAGATCCTATGGGAAGGATGCATTGCTTCCCACAAAAGACCATATTTAAAATTTGAAACTAGGATGGTATCACTGAGGGCGTTATCCATCACTATGATGTCTAATCCTAAGGTAAGAAAGCACGATAACCTTAATGAAAAGAAAACTAGATGATCGAGTAGGAAGGAAGCATTGCTTCCCACAGATGATCAGTTTTGAAGTTTAAAATTATGACAGTGCCATAGAGGGCGTGTTCTATCACTAGTGGATTTAATCCTAAGGAAAGAAAGGACAATGACTTATTTTTGTCCTTAAGGAAAAAAAAATTGGATGACTTTCTCGGAAGGAATAATTTCTTTCCACAGAAGGTCTAGTTTAAAGTTTGAAACTTAGATGGTGCCATAGAGGGCATACTTCAGCACTAATGGATGAACTTTTGGAGAGAAACACTACAGGAAAAATGGCAAAAACCGGCGGTTTTCACCGGCGGTTTATATACCGTCGGTATTACCGACGGCTATGCCGGCGGTTAAGCCGTCGAACTCTAATGACGGTCAAATCGGCGGCTTAGCTACGATACACCGTCGGTATTACCGACGGTCTATAAACCGCCGGTAAAAAGAGATATCTATGTTCTTATTCCTTTAAGAAACCTGAACCAAATGAGATGATTATTTGAGAAGAATAAGGAGATTTGAGAAGTGATTATATGAAGAACATTGAAGAAGAGGAAGAGAGAAGAATGTGGAGAGTTCACCTTGCAAACGAATGAGGGTTGGTGGCTCTCGGTTTGTGCGAATGGAGAGGCGACGAGGCGGAATGGGGTCGGCGGCGGTCGAATGGGTCGGGGTCGGAGTCTTCATCGGGGGCTGATCGGACGAGCGGAGGAGACGATAGGGCGAGCGACGAGAGAGAGAAAGGAAAGAGTGAAAATGAAATGAGCTGGGCGAGGGGGATCGTATTAGGGCTTTTCCGGCGGTTTTCCGGCGGTCTAGACCGCCGGACCAAAATCACTTATCACCGGCGGTTTGGACCCCGGAAAGCGCCGGTGCAGTTGATATCCGGCGATTTATCC
>NW_021319309.1:1643903-1692091 GCF_001605985.2 Dendrobium catenatum | reverse complement strand
TGGTTTGGAGAATTTCAGGTATATTTTTTTTTTGTATGATTTCAAATATATGATTTAATTTGTACTAATCTTTTTGATATTGCCTAAATTTGTACAGAAAGAATTTAGGTGGTTGCCTGAGTACAGCACGAGGATCAGATCTAATTTTGAGAGGAGAGGAGCGACCCGTCTCAGAGACATGTTCACGGACATTAGAAAGTCCGGGCAGAGGCCTAATTGGATTGGAGAGGGCGTTTGGGCAGATTTGAGTAGTGCTTGGGCTACCCCGGAGTTTATAAAAATGAGAGAGCAGAATAAACAGAACAGAGCCTCTGACTGCGGCGGTTTAGGAAGCTCTCTTCATACTGGTGGATCTGTACCTCATACAGAACATAGGCGGCGACTGGTAAGTGTTTTGAATTGGTTTATTACATATATTTATGTTAGTATAACTAAGCATCAAATTTTCAGAAAGCGCACCTGGGTCGGGAGCCAACACCATTGGAGCTGCATACAAGAACTCATCAACATCAAGCTGACCAGCAGTGGGTTGATGAGAAATCTAAGAAGGCTCATGTGAGTAAAATTTTTTGGATTTTTAGAATAAAAATTTATTTTAATAAAACTATTTGTAACTTGCAGGATGATTTCTTACGAGTTAGAGAAAGTAGGCAGTCCACTGGCGAGGGATCATCTTCTGGATCGGCCCATACTTCTGAGTATCAGACATGGTCAGAAGTTGTTGGTGGAAGACAGAGGGGGAGGGTATATGGCATGGGTTCACAAGCTTTTGCTATTGAGTCCAGTTCATACACCTCTGCATTCCATGATCCAAGTGGAGCTGAAGAATCTGTAAGTGAGAGGGTTGCAGCACTTACTAGAGAGATTGAAGAGATGAAAAGGGTTCAGAATGAAATGCAAGCAGAGTTGCAATCCTACAGAGCTGGAAAACAAAGGAAGAAGGACCAACAGGAGCAACCATCTGTAGATAGTGAGGATACCGATGATGATTAGATGTTTATTATGTTTGATGAATGTATTAATTAGAACTTGTGAACTTCTGAACTGGTGATTGTAGCATTATCATGAACTATTTTGTGAATTTGTGATTGTAATGTTGTGATGAATTTTGTATTTTCTGGTTGTGATGAATATAGCGGCGTGTTGCCCAACATATATATGCTTTTTCTGCAGGTTTAGACTTTAGGGTGAACCTCCCTCAAATAGAGGGGATGCTGTCAATTTTTTTTTTTAGGTGCTATAGGTTTCCGGCGGCTAACCGGCGGTTTAGCCGTCGGAAACTACGATACCGGACGGACAAGATAAAGCCGCCGGTTATATTATTAAACCGCCGGTACGTACCGTCGGCTTACCGACGGCCGCCGACGGTTATACGATGGACGCCCGACGGTTTAAACTGTCGGTAATACCGACGGCTATAACCGCCGTCCACCGTCGGTACCTTACCGGCGGTCTAACGGCGCCGTCCGGCGGTCTAATAAACCAGACGACGCCAGGTTTAACCGCCGGACAACCGCCGGTAATTTGACCGGCGGTTTTCCGGCGGTTACAATACCGGCGGCCTAACCGCCGGAAGACCGACGGTTAAAATTCCGGTGGTCACCGGCGGTATTGGCCGCCGGAAAACCGCCGCACAAAATTAACCGCCGGTAAAAAGCCGTCGGAAATGGTTTCCTACGCCGTTTTTACCGGCGGTTAACAAACCGCCGTTAGACCGCCGATAACGTTAAAAACCGCCGGTAAATCTACACTAACCGCCGGTTTTCAGCGTTTTTCCTGTAGTGAAAAACTTGCTCAACACAAAAGATAAAAATCAAGATTTTGAAACTAATGTGGTGCCACAGAGGGCATACTCTACATCACTAGTGGATTATCATATGGGGAGGAAGCTTGCTCCTTATAGAGGATCGTGTCTGGATGATCTTTTCGGGAGGAAACTTGCTCCACTCTGAGGATCGATTCTACATCCTTGAATTTGAAATTTTAATTTTGATAATTTTTTTAATTTGATTTTCTTTAATTTTGAATTTGATGGGTTTTGATTTTGATTTGATTTCTTGAATATGAATAGTTTTTAATTCAATTTTTTTTAATTTGAAGAATTTTCTTTGATGTTAAATTTAATAGTCATTTGGCATAGTACTTCTTGAAGAGCCTCCCCAATCTTCAAAAATATCGAATATCATCCTTCAATATTGATTAGTTGATGTTTAAACCATCCTCAAAGATTGTCTCTATGATAAAAGATCATTCTTATGTATGTTTAAACTCCCCACCAATCTTTCGATGGGCTAAGATTGGCATCTAAGGAACTAGAACCAAGTATCTTACTTGGTGAGTTCTAGGTCGCACTAACTTATCACTAGCTTAAACCATTTAGGCTTTATACAACTCTGAGTTTTGTTGAGCCTTGGAGATGATGCTCTGCAAGGCCTCGATCTCCTCCAATTAGAGTAAGGCACTTTGCTCAATTTTGATTTGATTTTGAAAGGAAATTTCCAATGATAGATACACACCTCTAGGTGGGAACGATGTTGGACCCATTATACAGTATGATTTCGAATAGAAAGCCTTAAAGGAAAAGATGCATATTTGAAAGGACTTACATACATTCCTCATGGATAAGATTTTAATTTTTGTTTTGAGAAGAAGATTCATTTGCTTTAATTAAAATTTTCTTTTTAATCATTTAGACCCTATTAGAATGAAAAATGGGAAAAAAAATATATGAGTTAAAGTGAGAAGTAGAGTCAACTCCAAAAAATCTCAAAAGATTTAATGATTTTGGTTTTATTGACCAAGATGAAGTTTCACTAAAACTGAACTAGGGTTCTACCTTGTATTAAAATTAATTTCAAAATGTTTAAATTGGAGAGAGAAATTTGATCTTTTCAATTCTTTTTCTTGAGTATTTTTTTATATCTAATTGACTATTGATGCATTATGATTAATCTAGATTCAAAAGTTTTCAAAGTAAAGCAATTAAGAGTGAATAGGTCTTTTTGAATTTAAGGATTGAAAATAAGGAAACCTCTTTCTCTCTTTTTTGGTGGCATACTTTGCACATCTTTTAATTTATGGAGCATTTTTCATATCTTTTGATTTTTATTGATCTTGATTTGAGACTTCACTTTCTTTAAAATCTTAAAATGATTAATCTCTTCTTTTTTTTAAATGATGGTATTATATCTCAAGTATAAGAGAAGAAAACTCATTCTCTTATGCAAGTAAGGATAATCCTCAAAGTGGTCCCAAAGGTTTTAATAAAGGTATAACCTTGACTAGGAAACTCGTTGAATAGATTTAAAACATGTAAGAGATGCCTATTAAGATAGAAAATTGTAAGATGATTGAAAAGATTTTATTTCTAAAGTCAACTTACATTTGATACAGATTTTAATTCAATAGTCAAATCAACCAACAAAAGCAGTGGGAGAGAGGAGCCTTTAAGTATCCAGTAGAGTCAACCATAACTCTCTACTGCTTAAGATGTAAGGTAGAGGTCAATTTCTATTAGAAAGATAAATCAACTATCTTGAAAATTTGGACCCAGTACACTTTAGAAGTGGTATATTTTTCTTACAAGATACAAGTCTAGGTGGCAAGACCGTGCCAATATGAAATTATATTCCTTCAATCTCTTTTTAGGGAGAGACTGTTATGGGATCTGCACTATCCATAGTTAATGCAACATCATTTTAATCAAAAGATTTATCAGGATAGGACCCATTTAGAAGTTAAATTCAAATGGTATCATTATCTGATACAATATTAATTATATTTATGTTGTTGAGTAACATGCCTAATCAACCTGAAAATGATAGATCATTAATCCAAGGTCAATTGGTCAAGTTTCAGAGCAATGAAAATCTCTTGAAAAATAGGTTATGGACAAAGGGATTTTAGGTTTGCTTATGACACTGTATTTTGGAGTTTTAGGTTTGCAATGGGTTTGATTAATGAGTTTAATTTATATTTATTTTATTAAAAATTTAAAATGATCTACGATTTGAAATGCTTAGATAATTTACAATAAATAATGATTATGCGTGATCGAGCATGCGATCAGCTGATTATCAATATGGATAATCAACTGATGGATTTGGGGTGTCGTTTTGATTTAGCTTTTCAATTGATTAATGTAGATCAATGAATGAAGGAAATTTAGTTTTATAATGATCATATCACTGACAGTCATTTGGTGATTGTTAGGTAATAAATCATTTGATCAAATGACATTTAATGATGATTATCAAGTGATGATTTTTAAGTCAATAATTTAGTCACTGTACTAGAGCACAATGATGGTCTGAATTTATAGTTTGATATATAGTTCAATGATTTAAGTGTGGAGACTAGATTTTTTTTATTTAGATCACTGTCCTCACTGAAATTTAGGTAAGCATATGGCCGCTAAGCTAACATACACTTTTTATAATATATTTACTTAAGAAAATATAAAAATATAAACTTTTGTAGAAATGAATCCTACACTCCCCAGTCTTGAGCTATAATCCTTTGGTGGTTCTTTATATATGATGTAATTGAAAATTTAGTACACAAAAAGAAAATATATACAATAATAACAAGTAGGAGAAGGTATGTAAACACCAATAATATTTGTAATCATCAAAATACAGGCTCGGGCTCCTAGATTGCAACACAAAATGTTGATGAATATTGGATGGTGGGCTTAGATCCCTGATGTGTTCAACTGGTGGATTGGGAATGCTTTTGACGTGATTAAAATTAACTCAAGTAGAATTAACTCAAGTAGGCGATGAAGTTTAGAGTGTTTAAGAGGCCAAGACTTCCCAAAATATGTATAGAATAAAATACCTTTTCATACTAATGTTCTACCCTTTAAATATGTCTAAATCAAGAACATTTTACTTTTTTGTATGTGAGGATGCCTACTATACTCCTTGAGAGTTCGGTAAGGATACGAAATGGTTTGGTGAGTTGACTGTGCTCAAGAAGTAGTATAGGTCCATTCTATTTAGAGTTGAAAAACGTTAGGAATTTGGATATGGATTTATATAAATCAAATATAATTCATAAACTCCACTTGGAATCTATCATGTATATCCTCCAGATGGGACCTAAAGTTTTAAATTTTTCTTTAAGTTTTAATATTTTTTGTGGTTATTTTTTGGCTAGAGACATAATACAAAACTAAAACAATAAACAAAAAATAAAATTTGTGTTGAGTGGATATCTAATATTTTGACTATAACAAAATAAAATACATTTAAGATAATTGAAGCATAGGATCTATAATAATGATTTCGATATTTTAGTACGTTCTGAGTAGTTTTGGTTGGTCAAATATTTTCAATAGTAGAATAGGTCCAACAATTCCATAACTCCTAGACAATACTATCTATGGTTAATAATATTTAAATTAAGTGAAATGATAACTTGGAATACTAAGAGAAGAACAATAAGAATGAAAATTGTACTAAGGAAAAATATATGAAATAAAAAAATATGAAGCAAAATAGTTGTTCAAGGAGATCAACCAATCTCCTTGAGTATGGCTAGCCTTCAAGCTACTTGGAATTTCTCTCCAAAATGTGAAAGAAAACTAAATCTCTATTCATTTCAATCTTAGAATGGTTTATTCAATTGAAAATCAACTAAAAATGCATCTCAACATTTTAAAATCAAAATAAATGAGGGAAAGAATAAAAGAGAGGGTGGCCCCATTTGTGCAACCACCATAACTACTCCCTTCTCCATGAATTTTCCATACACTACACTCTGTAATGCTTATTAGGCATCACTCCCGCTAGAGAGGGAACCTCCTGATAGAGAGAGAAAATTTCAAATTCATCACTCCCAATTTTTCAGCCTTTTTAGCAGGCGACCAGGACATGGAGGCAGATGGCCACCAGCCATCATTGGACTCCACAATGAAGGATAGCTTAAATGGAATGTCACTGGTTTTGAACAAATCTGTAATTGAAAGGTCGAATGGAAGTTTAACTATGGAAGTAGATGAAACACAAAGAAGAAGAGAAAAATGTATGATAGTGATAAACGAAAATGTTGGCAATATTTCCAATAATATCATTCATGTTGAAGTAAAAGGAAAGAATACTTCTATGGATTTTGAAATCAAAACAACTAATTTTCTAAAATGACTGTTCGGTCTCCATTGAAAGTCAGTGACAATGAGGGTTCGTCATCAGGGATGAATATTTTTTTTCATAGATCGGAAATTCAAATGCAATCCTTGGCAACAGCGTGATAAATGTGAATTCCCTGAGTTCTAAATATATATATATACTCCAAATGCCGACAAGCATTCTGAGATTTTAATGGAAAAGCCAACTTTGTTTAAAGAAAACACTACAACTCAAGTGGATGATCAAATGACTATAAGGAATGTAAAGAAGATCATTCCTGATAACGCATGGACCAAGAAGCCCTATATAAAGTTAAATTTTAATGAAGATGAAGATGTGTTGACAGAAGACGGGAAGGTAGTGAAATTGATTATGGATTATGAAATTAAGAATGCTAAAATACTTGGTAATTCTTTGGTATGCAAAGTTTTTGGAAAAGAATTACCTTCTCATATTGTAGCCTGGGAACTTAGGCACCAATGGGCTTAGTTTGACAAATTTCATTTTACTACACTTGGAATGGGATGGTTTTTATGCTCTTTTAAAACAACTGAAGCTTTATAAGGTATCATTTCTAGAGGCCCATGGTTCATGAATGGACACATTATTGGCATGGATCGATGGTCCCCGGAGTTTTCTTCTTTATCAATTAAAGGACTTTCCTTCCCAATTTGGATCAGAATGCCTCAGCTTCCATTGCAATGTTGGGATGAGAGCAATATAGCAAGAATTGCTTCAACGATGGGCATTCCATTGAGGTTGGATGGTAACATATTCCAATGGGTGAGAATATAGTTTGCTTGAGTCTGTGTTCGTGTGAAAATAGATAAACCACTCCCATTTGGGGTTTGGGTGGAAGGCATTACGGGAAGATTCTTTCAAAAATTTGAATATGAGAGAATTTCAAATTTTTGTTTTGAATGTGGGAAGATTGGACATGTCAAGAGTGAATGTAGAAAGCGAATCATGGTGGAAAAAAATCAAGTTAAAGGAGACAGTAAGCAAGCTCATGACTTGGTACATGAAAATGAGGAGAACATAAATTATGGGCCATGGGTGCATGTGAATTACAAAAGAAACAATACTAATTTTGTTTCTAATGGGAGGCTTAATAAGAAGACCTTCATGAAGAAGATCCCGAACAATACTGTTATGAAGGAATCAAATAAACCTATTGGTATGGAAATCAAAGAGAAGTAAACAAATGTGAATTTGTTAGTAGAAAAGGAAATTCTAAGCAACACAATTATAGAAGAAGGAGAAATCATCATGGAGAATGAGTAGTGTATTGAAGGTGATCAAGCTGAGGTGATGAATCCATCTATTGAGGAAATTGAAGGTGAATGTGATGAAAATTCAAAGCCATTCTATCATTCTACTGAAAATTCCCAAAAAGAGACAATTAAAAACTATAATGAATCAGAAAAAAAATCTATTCTAGATCAGAATAAGGAATAAGATAAGGTTATACCATAGGAAAGAACAAGGCTTCAAAAGAGCATGAAGAAATATGTAATCAAGGAAAGGGCTATGGAGATGATAATAAAGGAATAGAGGTGAATGGGAAGATGGGAGTAGGTAAGTATACTCTTAAGCTATCTATTAACAAAGTTAAACTTGCTAAAGAAGTGAAAATGCTTGGACCAATCAAGGGTAATCAAAGAACTAAAAAAGGAGGAGGTGTTGAAAAGGTTGGGGCCTTATGCCCACACTTTTCTTAAATGTCTTCCATAATGTTCTGGAATTATAGGGGAGCAAAGAAGAAAGAAGCTTCCCACTACATGAGAAGTTTGATATCAGAGAACAATTTTTTCTTCATTAGTCTTATGGAAACAAAACATGAAAGATTGGAAAAAGAAGATGTTACAAAATTGGTAGGTGATGAATGGGAGTATTTCCATGTTGCTGCTAGTGGAACTTCTAGTGGTGTTTTAGCATTGTGGAAACATAGAACTACTTCATTTACAATTTTGGACTCTTCCAACCAATGTATCATTGGTAACTTGACCACTCCAAGGTGTCTTTCAGTGAAGGTATGCATAGTTTATGGCAACAAAAACTTGTATGAAAGAAGGAAACTATGGAGATTGATTGAGAATAATATGAATAGTGAAGAGACTTGTATTATAGGGGTTGATTTCAATTGCTGATTGCCAAAGAATGAGAAGAAGGGAGGTAAAAGATTTCTATTCTCTCATGGCCCTTAAGAGATGAAGGAGTTTTTGACCAATAATGAATTTCATGACATAGGTTTTATTGGTCCAAAATTCACATGGTGCAATAACAAAGAAGGACTTGCTAGAATATGGGAGAGACTTGATAGAGTTTGGCTAAACTCAAAATCAATTATGGATATTCCTTCTGCAGTTATTAAACACCTTTCTAGTGTGGCATCAGATCATTGCCCTCTACTCCTTCAATTTTCTAGTATGAAAATGCTCAAGTCAAGAGAAATCAGATTTGAGAATTTGTGGTGTTTTTATGAGGCTACAAGGGGAATCATTACTAATGCATGGAGGAAGAAGGATCATGGAGGTTTTAATGAGGTCCTTAGAAGGAAAATTAAAATATCCCTAAAAAATTTGTACTATGGGAAAAAGAACAAATTGAAATAACTTACCATAAAGAAACAAGAACTACAAAAAGAGATTTCGAAGCAAGAAATGGAGGCTATAGAGGATGGTTTGAACTCTAAAAACCTACTGAAAGTTAGAATCAAAGTTCATGAACTCAACATCACTGTGATTAGATTGGCAACATGGTGGAGACAAAGGTCAAAAAGCCAATGGATGGAAGATGAAGAGAATAACACACGTTTCTACCATACATATGCTACAACAAAAAAGAAGAGCAATTTGATTAGTAAAATTGCTAGAGAAGATGGCACAATGGAAACTAACCAGGAAACTATCCATGTGATAGTAGAAAACTTCTTTTCAAAAAAAAAAAAAAAATGGAGCAAACGTAAGTGCGATATGGTAAATTGGTTATTATTTACAAGTGAAGATTGCTTACAAGAAGAGATGAATAAATATTGAATTCGAATTACAAAAAGGAAGACCTGCTTAATATCGTTATGATTATGAGTAACAATAAATCTCCTAGTATAGATGGGATAAATGCCTGCTTTTTTAAATCCTATTAGAGGATTGTAAAAGGAGAAACTTTGGAATGTAATTGAAGGATTATTCAAGTCAGGAGAGATGCCAGATTACTGGAAAGACATTAGTGGTGCATATTCCTAAAGTCCCAAATGCCTATGAATGCTCTAAATTTAGACCAATATGTCTATGTAAACCATTTACAAAATGGCAGCAGGTATGATCCTTAACAAACTAAAATTGTGTCTTCTTAAGGATATTTTTGAGTACCAAGGTGCTTTTGTACCTGGAAGAAGCATATCTGATAACTTTCTACTTGCTCAAGAGATCATGAACAAGATGAGGTTCTTGGTAGCTAAATCGGGATACATGCTATTAAATCTTGATATGGAACAAGCTTATGATAGTATGTGTTGGGAAACATTAAACCAAGTTATGAGGAAGTTGGGATTCCCAGCAATGTGTGAGCAATACTAAATATTTAATTAATATAAATGGGAGAAGAACAAGTTGGATAACTGCACAGAGCAGTTTTAGACAGGGATGTCCACTATCACCAAGTTTGTTTATTTTGTGCTCTAAATTACTATCCAAGGCTCTTCAAGCAAAGTCTAACCTATTGGAAATCAGGTTAGCTACTAATGTTGAAAGATTAATGCATTTGCTATTTGCAGATGATGGGCTAGTGGTTGTTAAGACCTATAGAAGAAATGTAATAACTTTGAAGCAAATTTTCAAAGATTACTGTAGATGGACAGGACAAAAAGTTAACTCTCAAAAGTCTTTGGTGCTCTATGGAAAGAATGCCTTAAAAAAGGGGAAGAAGGAAATTAAATAAAATAATGGGTATGAAAGAAGTCAAGGAGTTCAATTACCTAGGAATAAAATTGGTCTTAAGGAGATTGAAAGCAACAGACTTCAACTATACTATAGAATAAGCAATGGATAGATTGAATTCATGGGGAGCTTGATGGATTTCATTGGCTGGAAGAATGTTGTTAATTAAAATAGCATTTCCTTCCATACTCTCATACCAGGTGGTTCATTCATTTATTCCCAGAAGCATTTTGATGACTATTGATAAACCATGTAGGAATTAGGAGACAGGGATTGCATTACATAGCATGGCCTACATTATGCTTGTCTACTAATTCAATAGGATTCAATAATCTAGTAGCTGTGGATAGGCAATCCTCGTTGGGAGCTAGACTAGCATGGAACTTCCTATAAAATTAAAATTCACTCTTAAACAGAGTATTGAAAAGGAAGTATGGCGATGGCATTTGGAAAGAAGGTGTTAAAATAAACTCCTTTCCATCTTGGTGAATCATGAAAGAAGGAGCAAATTATTTGAAACCTATAATAAGATGGAATGTGTAGAACAGAGAAAAAATTCACATCATAAGAGACACTTGGATACTCGATAGAAGACTTAATACTTGGCCGACAACATGTAATGCAAATGATCTTCATGTTAAGAAAGTTTCTTTCTTAATTAAAGAAGATGGTACTTGGAACATGGATAAGTTGAACACATACTTCTCTGAAGAAATGGGAAAGCTAATTCAACAAAATTCTTTCAGAAATGAGGGAATGGAAGATAAAGTTTAATTAATCAACACTAACTCAGGTAGATCAATAACCTCTTTGTCTTATGAAGCCAACAATCAAATACAAAGTGGGAAGGTGACGAACATAAGATGGATTAAAAATTTGAAAGTAAATCAAAGGGAATTTCTATTTTGGTGGCGATTATTGAATGATTCTTTGCTGACCAATGTGTGGTTATACCATAGAAGATTACTTTGCAATAGAGAATATCTTAGAGGATACAAAATTCCATAAGAAACAGAACATGTTGTCATAAATTGCTCTAAATTAATTGAAATAATGCAAAGATTGAGACAATGGGGTATCAACATCCCTATCTTCCAAAATATGTCGCATTGTGAAGATGAACTAAAGAACAGAGGAAGAACTAATTGTGGCCTAGCAAGAATTTATGTTTCATCTGTTTACAATAACTAGAAGTTTCAGAATTTCTCAAAGCATGGAGAAACTGTGCCTCCTACAACATACATAGTGGCTGAAATATTATCAAATGCTTGTTGTATACATTCAACTTCAATCGAGATGAACTTGCACACCAATCAGCAAATTCTATCTAAAGCTTTGTGCCCCCCACCTGAAGGTTGGATCAAACTGAGTGTAGATGCGGCAGTCTTACCATTGAATGCAGTATGTATTGCAGGAGTGTTAAGAGACCATAAAGGGAGAATGATGTGTGCTTATGGAAAAAAGTTGATACATTGAGATATTACTTTTTTGGAACTAAAATCGATATTTATATTTGAAAATTTACATTCAAGATTGGATGAGAGAATATAAAGGTATAATTATAGAATGAGACAATGTAAACATCATGAATAAGGTCCAAAACTCAATAACGAGGAACTCAGAGAAGAACAATAAAGTTCAAAGGGCGGACCTCTCTTTTCTTGAAGTTTCTAACAATATCATTTTTAATTTTGTTCCAAGAGAATGTAATAAGGTGGAAGATTATTGCTCCCATTTTTCTTTATTAGGCAATTTTTATTGGGAAGCATTTTTAGACACAGAACTTCCATCAAACTTTATTGACTTGATTAGGAAGGACTGTGATAGATTTATCCTCCTTTAGTAGTTTGTAATTTTTTTCTTTTATTTTAACATTAATGTAATTTGCATCCTTTTTTCAAAAGAAAACAAAAAACACATGTTAGGCAGGTTATATCACTCCCTAGTTACTTCACATCATTCTCCCTAGCCATTTTTACACACAAAGTAGCCATATGACACATCATGTCCATAAACATACAATATACTAACATGAAAAAACATAAAAAATAGCATGAAAATGATGTAAATCTTTATGAATTCTTCATGGGTTGTGTTTTTTAGGCTCTTGCATTCTCTCTAGTGATAGAGTCACCTCCATGTACTACATGAAAATTACCAAGTTTGATGTTGGGACTAAACCGTATGCTTTTAAAAGTTTTTTTAGGGTGATCTAGTGTTTAGGTTTTGATTGGCCTACTACCGTATTAAAGTCATATGGAAATGTCCTAAGAGGTGTACGGGTTACTCAATGTTATATCATTAAGTATCCTCCTAAGAGAAATCTTAAAGGTAGTTTCTACTCCATGATAAGAAAGCCTAAGTGATAGAAATAACCAAGAAAATTTATGTCACAAAAAATGATATCAATAATGTCCTTATAAAAACAATATTCATTGAATAGAAGAGAGTGATATCCATCATTCATACAACACTAATGATGAACATAAGCCTTCAATATTATTTGTCCTCCCTTTTAAAAAGTTGAATGACTGAGTTTGATCACCTAATGTCACATAATCTCTGATTTTCCTCATTAACTATCATGAGATGCTTACCAAAGAGTGACCATCAATGTCTCTTAGCCACCCACATTTAACACAATTTTTTCTTTTTCTTTTTTTTTTTTTTGAAGATTGCAAAGATGCATTAATGAGTAAAGAAAAAAACTACATCAAGTTCAAAGAAAAAACAGCCTCATATTCCTTCTTCAAAAGACATGATAGGGAAGAAGGAATATCGGTAGAAGAAATAGAATCAAAAAAGAAATCATTCTTCAAAGCAAGAGTTGCGCATAAGTCAGCAACTTTATTACCATTCCTATCAGTATGTTGAAAAATCACCTTATTGAAGTCGTGTAAGAAGTGGAGCTTCTCGTTGTCTTGACCAGCAGCGGCATTCTTCACGACAGTGTTATGTAAAAAATTTATAACATTGTAGTTATCTCCCTCTATAATCAGTCCTTTACAATTAAATTTCCAGTCTTGGGATGTAATCCTTCAGAGCGTAGACAGCTTCCAATTCTAGTTGATGGATATCCCAATGTATTCTCTTCTTTCCAAAAGCAAGTAGTAGATTTCCTTTAGAATCCCGTGCTGCACCGCCAATACTTGCTAAGCTAGAGTCCAGGAGTGAAGCGTCAACGTTAAATTTGATCCAATCTAGTGGTGGGGGATGCCAAGTAGCACCAGACTCCCTTAGGAGGTTAACATCCCAGTTAACTAGAAGTTGGAACTTGTTAGTGGCAGCAAATATCACATTAGCAGCAATTACTGAAACAGGGGAAACCGGATTGCAATGCTCTTGTCATTTTTGCGGTTCCAGGATAATAAACTGCCGTGCAGTAAAACCTAGCAGTGTCAGTTCTTTTGCTTGAAAGCAATTTAAGGTGTTGGAAGCAATCTTCAAGAGAGCTAAATAATGGAATGTAGAATCCCCAAGCTCTCAGTTTATTCAAAATCTCAGTTAGAGACTTACAATGTATTAAGATATGTTCGCTGGTTTCAGTATACAGACAAACCCCAATAAGGCCCCCCCACAAGAGATCATTTGTAGTTAGCCTTCTATATTTCAAAAACTCATTCGTTGGAATGGCAAATCTGCTCAAGCGCCACCAAAAAAACTCAACCCTTGGCTTAAGCTTCAACTTATGTAGCCATATAGCAAAGCCATGATCTTCAAAGGTATTCTGAAATTTAATCACTTCAGCATAAGCCAACGAAGTGATTGATTTGCCAGAATGTTGGTAAAGAAGCTCCAAACTATCATTATCATCATTTTGAATGATACAATGTGTAACAATGAGGTTGACTAAATCTGGATTGAAGTAACGGTTGAGTTCAGTATAATTCCAATGTCCGTCCGTGAGAAAATTCTGCAATGTAAGATTCTACAAACCGATACAATTAGCTAGCATAGGCCATTTATTAAAATTTTTGTCAAGAAGCCAAATATCATCCATCACATTAATGTGTAACAAAATTTTTTCTTGGTTGTCAATTTTCATATCTAGAAAGAGAATAACCATATAAAATCACTCAATGTCTCTTAAAATGAAATGTTCCTCATAGATCACTCTCTTATGCAATTATATATACTACATGAAAATTTGTCATTATTGTCAGACTTTCCAATGGATAAACTTATGTCAGGAAAACTTGTAGACTAGCCTGCGGAATATACGTCAGTAACTAGCCGGCGAAATTTATGTCGATAACTAATAGGAGGAATATACGTCGGTAACTTAATAGTGAAATTTTTGGCTAAATTAATTTTGTTACAACACCGGCACATATTATGCCGAATTTTCACAAGTATTTAAAAGTTTTCCAGCATAATTTTTGTCAGTAATAACCGGCAAAAATACTAGTGATTATTACGCCAGGTTACTCAAACTTGATGAATAGTTATTTGCATATTATCTATCAGTAATATGACTGACAGATAATCTACTAAAAAGTTTGATGAAAAAAGACCTATTTCAACCCCTTCGCCATCTTTCTTCACATTTCTTTTCCTCTTCCTTCGGATAGCTTCTCTCATGTGTAAGAGCTGCCTCAAATGCTATCGGACCCTCGTTGACTTTCATCGCACCGTTCACCGCCATCTGTTGCCTCTACTCGTTTCCTATGGTAAGGGAAGTTCACTTCTTTTGGTAAGAGATTAGGTATCTTGTTGTATTCTTTTTGCTTTTGTTATGGATGTTCTCACTAGACATTTATAAGAGAATGAACCTTAGTATATGTTTTTATTTTGTTATGTATGTTCTCATTAGACATTTGCAAGAGAAGCTATCTGTGTGTATGCCTTTTGGTTTTGTTATGAATGTTCTCACTAGAGATTTTCAAGAGAATGAACCTTGGTGTATGCTTCTACTTTTATTGTGGATGTTTTCACTAGACATTTATAAGAGAATGTATATTGGTATATGCTTTTAATTTGTTTTTGTTGTCGATGTTCTCACTAGACATTTGTAAGAGAATGTATATTAGTATATGCTATTGGATTTAGTTGTGGATGTTCTCACTAGACATTTGAAAGAGAATGTATTTTACTATATACTTTTTTCTCTACTACGCTATGGATATTCTTACTGTAAGAGAATGTACCTTGGTGTATGCTTTTACTGATGATATTATTCTTGTAATTGATAATATTAGAGAGGGAGTTGAAGGTAAACTTGAATTATGTAGGTCAACCTTAGAGTCTAAAAGTTTTCACATAAATAAATCTAAAATTTAATATATAAAGAGTATTTTAAGTAGTAATAGACCTAGCTGAGGGATTGTGACTTTTGGCGATGAAGTCATTAATAAAAGTACATGTTCATAATATCTTTGATCTATTTATGGTGAAATAGATGGTGATATTATTTGTAGAATTCGAGTTGGATGGTAGAAGTAGTATAATGTATTGGGCATTGCTGTGTGGACATAGAGGAATTTATTGGGCATAATTAATTATAGGCAGGATATGACAAGAGCATATATGTTAGAAGGCTGGAATTGCTCTAGTGGAAGATAATATTAGAGAGAGTTGCCTTAAATGGTTTGGTCACATAAAATGATAGCTTTTTTAGTAGGCTAAGACTCTTTGTATTTTCCCTAAATGGAGGTTGGCAGATTTTTCATTGAAGGAGACTTACGTGAAATTAAAAATTTATGTATTTTCCTTCAATAAATTTTACAACATTATCTACAACAACAACAACAACATCAAGCCTTTATCCCACTACGTGGGGTCGGCTACATGAATCCTTTTTCTCCATTGTGTCCTATTAAAAGCCAAATTCTCGTTTAAATCTAATAAAGAAAGGTCATTCCTAATATTTTCTAACCAAGTTTTTTTTAGGTCTACCCCTACCTTTCTTAACACAAGTCAAATCTAATACCTCTACTCTCCTAACTGGGTCGTCGGAAGGCCGCCTTTTTATGTGACCAAACCATCTAAGGCGACTCTCTCTAATCTTATCTTCTACTGGAGCTACTCCAACCTTTTCACGTATATGCTCATTTCGTATCCTATCCCTAAGGGTAAAGCCACTCATCCATCTAAGCATCCTCATCTCTGCCACCCTTAACTTAGTATTATGCTTCTCTTTTAATGGCCAACATTCGGCACCATAAAGCATTGCAGGCCTCACTACCATCTTATAGAATTTTCCCTTAAGTTTGAGGGGTACATTTCTATCACATAACAAGCCCGATGCATTCCGCCACTTCAACCATCCAACTTGAATTCTGCTGATAATATCCCCATCTATTTCACCATCACTCTGAACAATAGATCCAAGATACCTAAAACGTGTACTCTTATTAATGACTTGATCGCCCAAAGTCACAATCCCTTCAGTAGGTCTATTACTACTAAAATTACACTCCATATATTCTGTTTTAGATCTACTCAAGCGAAAACCTTTAGACTCTAAGGTTGACCTCCATAATTCAAGTTTACCTTCAACTCCCTCTCTAGTCTTATCAACAAGAAGAATATCATCAGCAAAAAGCATACACCAAGGTACATCATCTTGCAAATGTCTAGTGAGAACATCCATGACTAAAGCAAATAGATATGGGCTTAAGGCTGATCCTTGATGTAACCCAACCGAAATAGGGAAATACTTGGTCAATCCACCTTGTGTTTGAACACAAGTAATAGCTCCTGCATACATATCTTTAATGATTTGAATATAAGCATTATTGACTCCTTTCTTTTCAAGAACTCTCCATAGCACTTCTCTTGGAACTTTATCATATGCTTTTTCTAAATCAATAAATATCATATGTAGATCCTCCTTATTTTCTCTATATTTCTCCATCAAACCTCTTAATAAATGTATGGCTTCCATAGTCGACCTACCCGGCATGAATCCAAATTGATTTTGAGAAACATTAGTATCACGCCGCAACCTATGCTCCATAACTCGCTCCCATAGTTTTAAAGTATGACACATTAACTTAATACCTCTATAATTCGCACAATCTTGTGCATCACCTTTATTCTTAAAAATAGGAATTAACATACTCATTCTCCACTCATCTGGCATCTTTTTAGTCTTCAAAATAGTATTAAAAAGTTTAGTAAGCCATGAAATTCCTTCATCTCCTAAGCATTTCCACACCTCTATTGGGATATCATCAGGTCCAACAGCTTTTCCACCCTTCATTTTCTTTAAAGCCTCTCTAACTTCAGTTTTACTAATACGCCGATAAAAACAGAAATCTTTACTTTCATTTAGGGTGCTAAGGTCACTATAGTCAATCTTATTTTCACACTCTTCATTAAAAAGTTTAGCAAAATATCTCATCCACCTTTGTTGAATATCATCTTCTAAGAAAAGTATTTTTTGATCTTCATCCTTAATACACTTCACTTGAACTAAATCCTTACTACTCCTATCTCTTTGTTTGGCTAACTTATACATATATCTTTCTCCCTCTTTAGTATCTAATCTATTATATAAATCACTAAAAGCTAATGCCTTTGCATCGCATATTGCTTTCTTAGCATCCTTACGAGCCACTTTATATATTTCCCAATTATCAGAATTTTTAAAATTAAACCAATTTTTATAACAAATCTTCTTATTTTTAATCTTTTCTTGCACAATTGGATTCCACCACCAACTATTTTTACTATTGGAGCTTTTCCCTTTGATACTCCAAGCACATCTTTTGCAGTATTCTTAATATCACTAGCCACTTTTTCCCACATAACATTAGCATCCTCATGCACAGACAAAATCTTAAGATCTAAAATCTTACTCACAAAAATATTTTGGTTAATATTCTTTAAATGCCCCCATCTAATCCTCGAAAAACGTTTTACTTTATTTTTTATTTTATGCCCCTTTATCTTAAAGTCCAAAACTAATAATCGATGTTGGGTACATAAACTTTCACTCGGAATAACTTTACAATCTTTGCAATCTAAACGGTTTAATTTTCTAATAAGAAAATAGTCAATCTGGGTTGTATTATATCCATTTTTATAAGTGATGAGATGCTCATTCCTTTTCTTAAATAAGGTATTAGCAATTGAAAAATCATAAGCTAAACAAAAATCTAATATGGTCTTGCCACCTTCATTCGTCGTTCCAAATCCATGGCCACCATGAATGCTTTTAAAATCAACTACCTCTTTACCAACATGTCCATTTAAATCTCCTCCAATAAAAACTCTTTCTTCAAGAGGTATATTTTGTATTAATTCTTCTAAGTCATTCCAAAAATTTAATTTAGAACTTATATCCAAACCTACCTGAGGAGCATAATCACTTATAATATTAACAATCTTATCCTCAACAACAATCTTTAAAGCTATAATTCTATCACCAATCCTATTAATTTTTATAACATTATCCTATAAACTCTTATCTATAATGACACCTACACCATTTCTAGTACGACTCCTACCCGAATACCAAAGTTTAAATCCTAAACTATCGATTTCCTTGGCCTTCTCTCCAACCCACTTAGTTTCCTGAATGCATAAAATATTTAATTTCCTATGAATCATAATATCTATTAACTCCATTAAATTACCTGTAAGGGAACCTATATTCCAAGTTCCTATCCTAATTTTAGTATCATGGACTAGCTTCTTTGCCCACATCCGTCCTTGATGCGGGAACCCTTGCCTATTTAACACTGCACCCGGGCGCCGGTGCAGCGGCCCTTGCACACTTGTCACTGTATTCAGGCCATACAGCGCGTCGCTTCCAGGGGACGCCCTAGCATTAACACAAATTTTACAACATTATCTAATATATTTAAATTATATGTAGGATATATTATGGATATCTAAACTCAAAACAATTGGATGTATAATCAATTTGTGCAAGGATGAAAGGCATTAACGGATGAGTTCATTAAATGGGTGAATTTTCTTATTCGGACAACTTCTCAACTGCCCTACTTTATCTCTGATGGAAAGTTTTGTTGCATATATTCCAAACATAAAAATCAGGTGCGCCTAGCCTAAATGATGCAACTGTTAATATATATCTTCAAGGCTTCATGTCATAATATTGGTATTGGACTTCTCATGGTGAGTATGAATCATATTTTGATTCTCGATGCGTTCCATTGATAAGTTTTAATATAGTTGAGAAAGAAAATATATGACATGATCTTGAGGACTTAGTTCATGGTGCAACTGGAGCACAATTTAGATAATATACGATAGAGTAATTAAATTAGGAAGCATAAAAGTTTTATGATTTGTTACATGCTTTCCAATAACCAATATGGAAGGGATGCACCACTCACTCAAAGTTATCCGTTGTTTTTAAGATGTTAAGAATCAAGGCAGAATATAATACCCCCCATGAATATTTAATGAATTCATTACACTGCTTAAGGAAACCAACCTGGAAGATAACATAATTCTTACATATTTATATCAGACTAAGAAATTAATTTTTAAGCTTGGTTTAGCATACATAAAGAAAGATCATTGTGTCAATGGATATATATTGTTCTATAAAGATGATCAATCAAAGATTGCATATTGTTACCACAATGCACTAAGATTTAAATTAAAATCTATCACTAAACTGAAGGATGTACCAATCAATAGGATGATTTACAAACCCATATTTCCAAGACTATAATGGTTATATGCATCCATGAGATCTGTTGCACATATGAGATTGCATAATGAACATATCTCACAATAAGGTTTTATTACACATCCGGTAGAAACATATGCCAAGAAATTCTTTGACTGTACACATACCACCTTGGCCATAAAATTAAGAAATGTGTGATTAGGTTTATGCGGAGATGGTGTTACTCTATTAAGCTAGTCCGCTTAACTTTACTCATGTTGGCCTGTGATACTTACCCCATTTAATCTTCTATTATAGTTGTATATGATAACTCCTTACATGTTTTTTATGCTTATCATTCTACGGCCACATAATTTAAAAGAAAAGGTTGATGTATTCTTACAACTGCTAATTGATTATTTAAATTTATCAGGGAAGAGGGAATGAGTACATATGATATCTCCAACAAATAAAATGTCATTATATGGGCAGCATTACTTTGGATAATTGGTGAATTTTTTGCATATGATATGCTCTTAGGTTGGAACACTTCCTGAAAGTTAATGTTTTCATATTATATAGAATTTACAAAGTCATTCACTTTATAGTATAAAGGGAAGAACACTTGGTTCTACTTTCATCGCATATTCTTACCTACAGATCATCCTTTCAAGTAAAATAAGTATGTTTTTGTTAAAAATAAAATGATGATGTCGCAGCCTCCCCCTAGATTTAGTAGTGAATATATATTTAAAAGAGTAAGGTACATGCCCATAATAGTCGATTCTCCAATAATAGCTTATTACAAATTCTCAAGATATGGTGTCAGCCATAATTAGATAAAAAAAATTTATGGGTTATTTTCATACTAGAGGACAAACTTGATGAGCCATAACTTAAATGTGATGCATATAGTGAAAAATAATTTTTAATAATATATTCAATAGATTCATGACATCAAAGATAAATCTAAAGATAACATAAAAGTAAGAATGAACTTAAAGGAGATTAGTAGGAGGAAAAAATTAGAATTGAAGGATGGTGGAAATGAAAATTTTCTCAAACCAAAAGCTCCTTTCACCTTGACATTAGAGCATAGGTGAGTAGTTTGTGAATGGGTGAAGACTCTATGTGTACCTGATGGATATTCTTCAAATCTAAGAAGATGTATTGATATAAGAACTAGGATATTGTTTTGTTTGAAAAGTCATGATTGTCATATCTTTATACAATGTTTACTAACAACTACCTTTATTTATGTGCTAAATAAAATTTTAAAGTCCTTGATCGACTTAAGTATCTTCTTCAAAGATTTATGCTCTTCAAAAGTAAATGCAGAGCACCTGATTCTTTTGGAGCAACATATCTCTTTCATTCTGGATAAAATTGAGAAGATATTTCATCTATATTTTTTTTTTGACTAAATGGAGCATCTACTTGTGCATTTATGATATGAGGCTATAGTAGATGGACCTGTTCAGTATCGATTGATGTTCCTTTTGAGAGGTGTTTAAACTGAAAAAGATAGTTAAAAATAAAGCACATCCTAAAGGCTCAATATGCGAAGCATATTTAATGTATGAGATAATCTAATTTTGCTTGTATTACTTTGAAACAATGTCATAATGAAGCTGGAGCACTGCACCTCAAAATATGGATAAATTCTCAAATTTATCTATATTCAACGAATGTGGAGAACCTGCAGGCACTAACAATATGCGCTATTTAATTGATAAGGAGATGCGAATCACCACATTGTATGTCTTGCTTAATTGGGATGAAGTTGAGTCATATCTCAAGTAAGTATGGCTTAGCTTGCTCGTAAATTTGTTACTCATAAATTTGATCAAAACCTTAATATTTATAGGAGTTTAATTGATGATTTGAATACAGCAGAACTAGTCAAAGTCTAAAAGATAATGGAAATAAAATTCTCTAATTAGTTTAAAGATACAATATATATTTTGACTATTCATTTCAATTAATAAGTCTTTATGTAATTAATAAACATGTTAATAACATACTTTATACTAACAAGTTATACACTCAAGGCAATGATTTACAGTATCATGGGCAAGTTGATCAAGCTTGAGGACCAAGTAGAGTTGTGAAATGTTATCCTTTTTTTTTTTGTTAATGGTTAAAAATTCCAAAGAAAATATTGGCGTGAATGTAGGAATACAAAAAATTGTGGTATATATGTAAAAGGTAATACCCATATAGGTAACGATTCTAAGTACTATGGAGTATTATAAGAAATATTATAGTTGGAATATCCTGGTCATGGGACTAATGTGTATCTATTTAATTATGAGTGGTTTTATCTAGTATAGAATAGAGGTACATGAATATATCCACTTTATAGTATAACATAACTTAAGCGGGATGGGAGATATTCAAACTTTGGCCTATTCATCATTGCTAGCAAGGCAAGCCAAGTCTATTTTGCTAACAATCCCAATAGAGTACGAGACAAGTAAGATTAGCTTATAGTTATGAAGACCAAACCTATGGGAGTTATCGAGAAAACTTTATCAATACTACCAGCACATTAAGAAGAGCTTATATCAAACTTAAAAGATCTTGTTAATGATGTGGACGATCAAATTATAACTACTAAGAGTGAGTTGTAGTTAGAGAAGTATATTTAAATATTAAAAAAGTCATGAGAAATCTGATAGTGGTGTGGATGTTTCATCATATAAAAGTGAATCAATATAAGTTAAATGATTTTTGACAATCAATTATGAATCAACATCATGACAATTATTAGTTTTTTATGTTATTGCTGCTCTAAATCATTTATTTAATTATTATTTGGTTTTATATTAATTGTTTTAATAATTTGTGTTGCCATTATTTTTTACAGACGGCTTCAAGTGTTAAGCCTAAAAGAGAAATAATAAAAAAAAATTCAAAAGTGCACAGAGATAATGATTATTGGACAACCCAGTATGTCTATTTAGAATGAGGAGACATCTTCATCTTAGCCTGCCACTAAGAGTTAGCCTAGCCTTGCTTTACCTACTCCTGCAGCAAGTTACCTGCAGTTCTACTCAGTAGACCCTCATTATCCTTTGCCTCATGCCATGCAGAGCATGCCCTTTTACCCTTACTACCCACCCCTACCCCCACCTTCTTATGGAGGCCCTCATACTTATTAATATCCACCATATGTCCCACTATATTATCCCCCACTACCCCTTCAGCCCGCTATAAATGGATGTTTTACCCCAACTAGAGCAGAGCAGTCAATATATAATCAAATATTGATTGAAGCTAACACTGACACATATTTACTCAAAATATTATTAACATGCAACTAAAATTTAATAAATATTTTTATCACCTAACATACTTTTTTGCAAGTTTCACTAGTCAAAACAACCAACATATAGAATAAGGGATATAATATGAAGCAGGTATAATGCTTCTTATATTTATTGAAAGAAAATCCCAAAAGAAGTACAACACATATGGTTTAGAGAGTTTGAGATTAGTTATTATATAAATATATTTTGTATTATATATTTGCTACATAAGCTAACAAAAACATATATTATATATTGTATATTTGTAAATGTATAAAGATTTTTATTAGCTTCCATAACATAAAGACAGAATTAGAAAGAATTTTGAGAAGCATGGGTCGACTCGCATGTGAGATGTGTTTACATACATTAGAAAGGAAAGTGAGCGACTACTCTAGATTGGTGAAAGTGTGTGGGCTGAGTTGAATAGTGCTTAGATTACCCCAGAGTATAATTGGAGTAGGGACAAAAATAGACAGAATAGAGCTTAAATGTTGGGTGTATGAGTAGTTCCCTTCATATTGGGGGTTCAGTTCCACATACTTAGTGCAAAAGATGTTTAATAAAAAATTTTAAAATATTTACATAATTTACTTAAATATCAATACTAATATAAGTTTGTTACAAAAAGAGGTGTTGGGTAGAGAACCGCTCGCTATTAAATTACATAGTCATACCCATAAATGGTAGGAGGACAAGCAATGGGTTGATGAGCAAGTGAGAAAAGCCTATGTAAGTATATAAGATTAATATTTTTGATATATTATCTAAATTGCTTAAATTTTTATTAAATTTCATGGGAGGAGTATACACGGCATTGAAAGAGCTAGGTTGCAGCAGGTGAAGGTTCGTCTGGTGCATCAGCAGAATATTCTAAGTACTGCACTTGATCACAAGTGGTACGAGAAATACAACATTGTAGAATATATGGTTTAGACTCACAAGCCTATGTATACGAGGGGCAGACATCTTGTGGCTCCAACTTCTCAGCAAATATCCAAAAGTCTTTATATAACCAATAGGTAGCTGCCCTTATAATTGAACTAGAGCAGGTTAGGAGAGCATATGCTGACTAGTAGACGTAGATACAGTAGCAGATGGAGATATAATAAACTCATATATAGATACAATAAACTCAGATGTAGATGCAGCAAACTTAATTGTTAGAGGAACTGCAAAAGATGAGGGAGTAGTCAAATAGGATGAATATAACATCAATAAAGGAGGAGACTGAATCATAGAGATGTTGTTTATTTTAGTGATGTGGACATATGCAATTATATATTCGTAGACATATTTACTTTTTCTAGACATATGTACTTTTTTATTATTAAATATTTATTGATAATATTATTCTTATTTTTTATTATTGTGTATATGTTTAAGTTTAATATTTGCTGATGTTCATGATTAGAGATGGATGTTTGAATGTATATAGTATTGTATTTTTTCTATACAGGTTGTCTTGTTGAAATTAGTTTTAAAACTCATGTTGTTGTTTCTTTATTTTTGCTAGAGGTTTCTGGTGGAAAATTCGTCATAAATACTGTCACCAACATGATACAACGAAAGTGAAGTAGCATTTCTGGCATACATTTATGCTGAAAGTTTTGGCAGAATATTTAATAATGTAATACCGGTATTTCCAGCGTATAATTTTCACCCACTATAAAAAATTCAGCTATTACCAGCAGCTACTATCGGCTGTCTTATAGCCGCCAATATTATCGATAATTATTCTGACAGTTTGAACGTTGGTATTAATTGGCGATTTTTAATAAACCGCTGTTGGAATTAGCGGTGGTCTAATAACTGCGGGTTGTGGCACCGGTTTAACTTAATACCGACGGTTTAAGAACCGGCTATGACTGCCAGTATTAAGTAGTTAATTTTTACAGGTCTAAATCATTAGAAAACTGCTAAAAAAGACCTAAAATTACCCATCCCGAGCCTCCCTCCTCACTTCTTTGCATTTCCTCTCGCTGCTGCAAATGCTTGCCCCTTCTCGCTATCGTGCCTCCTACACAGGAATCCAGCGCTGAGGACCTCCCTCCGACCGAAGATCTTGACCCCAAGCCAAACCCTTCTCCTCTCTGGTCTCCTTGAGTCACACGCTCCAAACTTCCCTCTCCAGCCATCGGACTCCACCTCCTCTACCCTAGTCACTGGCTCTCCTATTTACTATAGATAAAATCCTTGTGTTCAAATGCTAGGTAGCTTGACAAAATATTTCCTTATTTCAATTGGATTACATGTCCTTAAGCCCATATCATTTTTATTTTAATCATGAATGTTCTCATTAGACTTTTTAAATTGTTGTAACATCGTGTATGCTTTTTGCTGGTGTATTCTTGTTATTTATAAGGCTAGAGAGGGATTACTTATGTTTAAATGATAATATTTTGAGTGCATTTGCAATAGATATGTATGTAGGAGCTATTGGTTATGTTCAAATGCAAGGTAGTTTGACCAAATATTTTCTTATTTTAATTGGATTACATCAAAGATTAGCCTTAAACCCATATTTTTTTTGTTTTAGTCATGATTGTTCTCACTAGACATTTGAAAGGTTGTAACCTAGTTTGTGCTTTTTGTTGATGTGTTCTTATTGTTGATAAGGCTAGAGAGGGATTACTTGTGTTCAAATGATAGCATTTCGAGTTTATTTGCAATAGTTATGTATGTAGGAGCTATTACTTATGTTTAAATACGAGGTAGTTTGATCAAGTATTTCCTTATTTCAATTGGATTACATCAAAGATTAGCCATAAGCCCATATCTTTTTATTTTAGTCATGAATGTTCTCACTAGACGTTTGAAAATGTTGTAACTTGGTGTATGCTTTTTGCTGATGTATTCTTCTTTTTGATAAGTGTTGAAACTTGATTTCTATGCATTAGGTTGTTAGACCTAAGCTTATGTCCCACGACTAACCAAGAGGGGAGGGGGGGGGTGAATTGGTAATTTTAAAAAAAAAATCAGTCCTTTTAATTTTTAAATCGAAAAATAAACTTTAATGAGTTTTGTGGAAAACATTTTTCAACCACAGTTTTAAAATTAAAAAAACACAAAATAAAAGGCAGCAAAAAAATAAAGACACGAGATTTATAGTGGTTCGGTCAAAACCAGACCTACATCCACTCCCCAGAGGCACCCTCCCAGTATTGCACTAATAACAATAGTGACTCTCCTTTTGCACCCACAGCAAGGCGAAGAAGCTCTTACAAACACTCTTTCCACCACTACCCGGTGCGACAGAGAACCGTCATCCTTTTACACTATCCCCAGTGCTTACAGAGAACCTTCATCCTTTCACACTCTCCTAGTGTGGGCAGAGAACCCTTCATCCTTTCACACTCTCCTAGTGTGGGAAGAGAAACATTCATCCTTTTACACTCTCCTAGTGTGGGTAGAGAACCCTTCATCCTTTCACACTCTCCAAGTGTGGGCAGAGAACCCTTCGGTTGTTCACACTCTCCAAGTGTGGGTAGATAACCCTTTGGCTCTTCACACTCTCCAAGTGTCGGCAGAGAACCGGATCTCCTTGACAAAACTTCTCACAAGAATTCTAGAAGAAAGAGAGAAAAGCGTGAAGTAATCACAAACCTAGAGTAAAGACTCTTACCATTGAGTACCAAGTGAAACCTTCACAGTCCAATGGCAAGAAATCTCCTTCAAACACTCTCTCACACTCTCTCCTTGACTCTTCTTTCAATAGGCATGAAGATCAGTAGGCAAAAAGATTATATGGAAGTTTAGTTTGGACTATTTATAGGAAAGACATAAAAAACCATTCAAAAACTGTAAATTTTCAAGTCAATACGAATTGGATCTTCCCGTACGATCGTGGATCATCCTGGACGATTTTACTTAAATGCGTTGGAAACGAACCTAATGTATATGGGTACGAAATGATTTCGTACACACACATCATCCCGTATGAACTAGGTTCGTCCGATACGAATGGTTATTCTATAGGTCGGTTCCCAAAAACTGCATAACGACACTTAATTTTCAGAGTCGGTTCACTTCATCCTGGGATGAAGTTAAGGTTTGCCCGGTCGAAAGTTTTACAGAGAGAAAATCATTCTGGGTGAATACACTTTGTCTTGGACTAAAATGCTCTAGAGAGCAACTCATCCTGGAACGAATACACTTCATTCTTGAACAAAATTTTTTCAGAGAACATTTCGTCCTGGGACAAATACACTTCATCCTAGACGATCAGGACTTAGAAAAATTTTCTTCAACCCCTTTTCGTTCCATTGATCTTTAGAGGATATAACTGATCTGATCGTCCCGTACGAACTATATTCGTCTTGTACGATCAGTACAAATTTGTCAAAATCTCCTAAGGTGTATGTGTGTATTCACTCAATTATAATCACTCCCTCTCAAATTTAATTCAAAGAAGAATACAAATTTTTAAATATACAAAGTATCTCATTCTGAATTTGATTTGAAGTCGTTGTAATCTGGAGTTTGATTTTCCTGAAATGTTAGTACAAACAAGAGCAAAAACAACTCTTCCAAAAAGTGTTAGGAGATAACTATACAAAAAATAATAATATTTGAAATCATCAAAACTATACAATTTGCAAGAATGTAAAACATGCAAATATCAACTCTCTTAACAATAAGCCTAGAGAGGTATTACTTGTGTTAAAATGATAATATTTCTAGTGTATTTGTAATAGATATGTATGTAGGAGCTATTACTTGTGTTCAAAGGCAAGGTAGTTTGACCAAGTATTTCCTTATTTCAATTGGATTACATCAAAGATTTGCCTTAAGCCCATATCATTTTTATTTTAGTCCAGAATGTTCTCACTAGACATTTAAAAAGGTTGTAACCTGGTGTATGCTTTTTGCTGATGTCTTCTTGTTTATAAGGCTAGGGAGGGATTACTTATGTTCAAATGATAAAATTTAGAGTGCATTTACAAAAGCTATGTATATAGGAGCTATTACTTGCGTTCAAATGAAAGGATGTTTGATCAAGTATTTCCTTATTTCAATTGGAATACATCAAAGATCAGCCTTAAGCCCATATCATTTTTTTTAGTCATGAATGTTCTCACTATACATTTAAAAGGTTATAACATGGTGTATGCTTTTTGTTGATGTATTCTTCTTGATGATAAGCTTGAGAGGCAGTTGATGCTAAACATGAATTATGGAGGTCAACCTTAGAGTCTAAAAACTTTTGTTTGAGTATATCTAAAATTAAATATATAGAGTGTATTTTTAGTAATAATAAATTAATTTCACAACTATGTAGGGAAACATTTGCTTCAACATCGAAATGACTATGCAAAAAAGAAATATAGTGAATATATAACAGATTGTTACTGGGTCGAAAAGGATTGATAGGTGAATTTATATAGGGAGTTGAGACTTTCATTCAAGTTGCATCTCAACTACCTTCCTTTAAGTTTTTTGAAATATTTAGATGTCGATGTTTTTAAAGCTCAAAAATCAAGCATTCCTCAAGCCCGATGATGTGAAAATTGATTTATATCATAGGGGTTTTGTTCCATACTACTGGATTTGAACCTCACATGGCAAGTATGAATAACATAAAGATACTCATGCCGATCCATCTACAGCTTTTGAAACATTTGATGAAGATCAAATAACTAGACCGTATGAAGAACTTATTCTTTATATAGCAAGTAATAATTTATGGGCTAGTGTAGAAGAGCCACCAAATGCAGAAACCAAAAAATTCTTTGAGTTACTACATGCAGCTAAAAATTTAATTTGTGATGGTTAAAAAACTCATTCAGAATTATAGATTATAGTGAGGATGCTAAGTATTAAAATTGAATATAATATTCATCATGATTATTTCAATAACTTCGTTGATCTTCTCAAGGAAACTAATCTAACGGATAATTTAATTCCCTCAAATTTGTACCGAACAAAGAAATCAGTATCCAAGTTGGGTCTCACTACTATAAAAATTAATTGCTGTATCAATGGATGTATGTTATACTACAAAGATGATGCAATAAAAGTTTATTATCGCACCTACAATGCACCTCGATTTAAGCTAAACTCGGGAAGAGAATGTCGTCAAAAGAAAGATGTTTCATATTCCTATTTATTTTATTTACCGATCATTCCAAGACTTCAGTGACTCTATGGATTAATGAGTTCAGCCGACCATATAAGATGGCATAAGAAGAAATTATCAAATAGTGGTGTTCTTTCTCATCCATCAGATGCTGAAGCATTGAAATATTTTGATCGAGTGCATGCTTCTTTGCTGCTGAATCCCACAATATAAGATTGAGATTATGTGCCAATGATTTTACCCTATATATTCAAGCAGCGACATCGTACTCTTGTTGTCCAGTTATACTAACACCATACAACCTTCCACTAGAGATGTGTATGACTACTCTGTACATGTTCTTAACACTTATAATACCTAGACCATATAATCTAAAAGAAAAAAATTGATATTTTTTGCAACCATTAATTGATGATCTCAAGTTATTATGGGAAGAAGGTATTCTCACGTATGACATCTCAATAAAATAAAATTTTCTTCATCGAGATGCATTGCTTTTGACCATTAGCAATTTTTCAGCTTATGGTATGTTGTCTAGTTGGAGTATATCATGAAAATTAGCTTACCCTTATTGCATGGAGAATACTAGAGCTTTCACACTAAAATATAGAGAAAAAAATACTTGATTTGATAGTCATCATATGTTCATACATACTGATTATCAGTTTAGGAGGAATAAGTAAGTATTTATTAAAAACAAAGTTGAGAGGTCGCCTCCTTCACATAGATTAAGTGGTGATGATGTACTATAAAGACTTTCTAATTTTCTAATAATTATTGATTTTCTAATATTATCATAGTCTAAATTTCTTGGATATGGTGTTCAACATAATTGGATTAAAAAAACTATTTTATGGACATTATCATACTGGAAAACTAATTTGATAAGGCATAATCTGGATATTATGCACATTAAGAAGAACTTCCTGGATAACATTTTTAATATAATTATGGATGTAAAAGATAAGAGCAAGGATATTGTCATAGCAAGGATAATGTCAAAGTAAGGATGGACATTAAAGAGTACTACCGGAAAAAAAAAATTTAGAGTTAGTCACAACCACCGACAGAAAAATAATGAAGCCTAAAGCACCTTACTCTTTCACTTTAGAGTAAAAAATATCAATATGTCAGTAGTTTAAAGGTTTAAAAATGCCTGATATCTACGGATCAAATTTAAGTCAATGTGTTAACCTAAAATATGCAAGGTTATTTGGGCTAAAAAGTCATGATTGTCATATAATTATGGAGATTCTTATTTCGATCATAGCATGTATGTTACCATATTATATATCAAATTCATTGACTGAGCTTAGTTGTTTTTTCAAAGACCTATGTTTATCTAAACTAAGCAATCATAGTGTGTATGGAGGAGTAAGGAGAACATACCAATCATCCTCTGCAAGTTAAAAAAAATTTCTCATGGCATTTTTTGATTCTATAGAACATCTTCCAGTCCATCTACCTTATGAAGCTAGAGTTGGTAGACTTGTATAATATCATTGGATGTATCATTTTGAGAGGTAAAATATATTTTTATTAAGTTTTCAATATATTTAAACAAATTGAAAATATATGTTTTTTTACTTTATAATTATAATTATTTAATAGATATTTGAACAAGTTAAAAAAAAAATATTAAAAATAAAGCACGACCAGAAGGATCAATCTGTGAATCATATTTGTCGTAAGAAATCACTCACTTTTGCTCCTACTACTTTGAGCCCCATATAAGGAGTACAAGAACAAAGATTGGTCCTAACGTGGACTTTGATGTAGAAGAACAATCACAAACTACACTATCAATCTTTAGAAGTCATATAAATCCTAGTGGCAAATGTGTTGAAAGATTTCTCAACGATTTAGAAATCAAAACTATGAATTTATATGTGTTGCTCAGCTACGAAGAAGTCTAGCCAATATTAGAGTATGTTTTTCCATAATGTGTATAATGATTAATATTTATTTGAAATACTAAAGTATTATTCGGATGATTTGTCATCAAGTATTTTGTAAGTAATTTGCCTTTGATAGATTCTATGAATAATGAGCAAGTTATTGCAAATGAATTTCCAACTTGGTTTAGATCTTATATGGGTTCATAAATTTTAAAATGTTTATCTAAATTACATCTTATTTAATAATAAAAACCCTAGCATTTAAAGATTTTTAGGTATATAATCCTAATAATAATTGTTTTGATAAAGGTTTGCAAGCACTAACATAGAGCCCAATATGAAAAGTAAAGATCTGGCCAATATATATAGTGAATGGGTTTAGATTTCATACCAAGTTGTGGAGTGAAGATAAAAAAACTAAAAATTATAGAGTATATGTTAGAGGAAATACTCATGAATAAGATAAGTGTGATTATTACGGTATTCTAAATGAGATTTTTGACCTGGAGTACCTAGGAAAAGATGAGAACTTTGTATGCTTGTTTCACTATCAATGATATTATCTAGTACAGAATAGAGGCACAATAGTTCATCATGTATATGATTTAGTAGATGTAAAATATAGTAGAAGATACGAAAAGTTTGTTCCATTTTTGTTAGCAAGTCAAGCTATTCATGTTTTTTTAGCATATATCCCAATGGTCGTAGGGATAAATCAGATTGACTAGATGTCATAAAAATAAAATCACGGAGGATAATTGATCAACAATATGTTATGCTAATTGCATATCAAGAGGATGAGATATCAAGTTATAGGCATGTTAAAATTAAAGAGATGCCAACTATCATCCATAGTATTAAAATATAGTTAAAAGATGTTAATAGTTCAACTAGCTCATCAAGTGAGAATGAAGATGAAAGTGAAGATACCTTGGAGAGCAATAAAAATATTTCTGATTATGAATAGTTTTATACTTTGTAATTGTAGAATTATAATATTTGTAATATTTTTGAATAGTTTTTATACTTATAGAATTATATTTTCTTGGAGTATATCATTCTTGTAATAACTCTTATCAAATTTATTCTGAATATTAATCTATCATATCATTTTTGTAATTAAGAATTATAGTTTTTGTAATATTTCTAAATAGTTTTTGTAATTTATTATTATCTATTATATAATTCTTTCATTCTTTATATTTTTATATATTATAATACTTTACTAATAATTTATTTTAATGTAGATGGCTTTAGATGATGATCTTTCACATTACAATTTTTTTAAAAAAAGTTGACTGTTAGACCTAACAGATCTACACATCCTGATGATAGTGCAGGGCAGAAATCAGTTCCACTAGTTATACCATCACCACCACCTCCTAGGAGTCACCAACAGTCCCCTAGTACTGACAGGGCTAGTCAGATCCACCTATTTTTTGTGTACCACCACCCTTTCCTGGGTACTTCCCCCCTCTGTCAACCAGTCCTCATTTTTCCTCTCCAGATCAGGCACATGCAGCTCCATTCTATGTATATTATCCCCCACCATTATCACAAACTGGTCCATCCACCATCCCTTACCCTCCTTACCTGCCCCACCTATATTATTACCCATATCCGGTGTAACCAGAATACGGTGGACCATCTACACCAGTAGAGATTAGTGTTGGGGATCCTGTAACTGTAGCAGATAAGCATCAATACATTGAGCTTGAGGACAATATATAAGTTCAATTTATTTTGTTAAGTTGATTGTAATTTGATATCTTATATATTATTGAGAAAAATATGTAACCTACAGCTTCAATTCTTCAATGCCACCTACCCACAAGATTCAGGATATCATAAGAAGCAAATATGATGCTCCTTACCTTCATGGAAGAAGATCCCAAAGAAAGTTAGGGATATATGGTTTAGAGAATTTCAGGTATACTTATTTGATATAAATTAAAATATTTGATTTAATTTATATTAATATTATTTGTTATGCTTATATATTTTCACATAAAGATTTTAGGTGGTTGCCTGAGCATAGCACAAGGATCAGAGCAAAATTTGAGGGGTGAGGATAGACCTGTCTTAGGGACATGTTCACGGATATTAAAAAGTTTCGACAGCATCCAATATGGATTGGAGAGGGCATATGGCAGATTTGAGTAGAGCTTGGGTGAGTCCTGAGTTCATAAAAATAAGAGAGCAAAATAAGTAGAATAAAGAATCTGATTATGGAGGTTTAGGAAGCTTTCTTCATACTGGTGGATCTATTCCTCATATGGAACATAGATAATGACTGATAAAAGCTTTGAATGAATTTAATAAATTTTTATATATTATTTTAAATATATCTTTTATTTTTAGAAAAAATTTCTTGGCCATGAGCCCACACCATTAGAGTTACATATGAGGACTCACCAAAATTAAGCTGACCATGAATGGGTTGATGAAAAAGCTAAAAAAGCTCATGTGAGTATAAATTTTTAGAGTTTTGTAATATAAATTTAATATAAAAAAAACTCATTCTAATATAAATATATTTTATGAATTTATTCTTGTATGATGATTTTGTACGAGCTCGGGAAAGTAATCAGTCTACTGGTAAGGGATCATCTTCAGGATCGACCCAGTATTCTAAGTATCATATATGGTCAGATGTTGTTGGAGGAAGGAAGAGGGGGAGGGTATACGGCTTGGGTTCGTAAGGCTATTCTTATGAGGGCAATTCATCCACCTCAACATTTATGATCCAAGTGGAACTGAAGAAAGTGTAAGTCAGAGAGTTGTGGCGCTGACGAGAGAGATAGAAGAGATGAGAAATATTTAAAATGAGATGCAAGCAGAGCTGCGATCCTATAAAGATGAAAATTAAAAGAAGAAAGAGAAAGAGCATCCACATGCATCACTAGAAAGCGAGGACAAATTGGATGATTAATACTCTTATTTGTTTGATAAACTTATGATGAAGTTATGTGTGAACTTATTTGGTTTAAACATTTGGTTTGATGAACTTGTTCCGTATAATCAATGACTTTATATTATTGAGTTTAAATATTAGTACCCTTCTTTTGTTTTATGAGTTTATTTATTTTGAATAACATTGTAGAATTTATAAAAGTTGTGATTGATTATAATGGCAAGTTTCCCATATTTGTTAGAGCTTTGTTGTCTATTTTGTGCAGGTTTAGACTTTAGGATAAAATTTAGTAATTTAGGGGGAGGCTATCAATTTTTTTTCAGATGCTACAAGTTTCCTGCTACCAACTGGCATTTTCGCAATCGAAATCCTCGATACTAGACGACTTTCCAGTGGATTTCTAGTTTTACTGATGGATTTTGTCCTCCGCTAAAAGAACATTTTCCTAGAGTGATAGTAATGTTTACAGTATGTTAGATGTAGTTTTCAAACATAGGCCTTCTAAATCGCTTAATCTCCTTTTCCATCAGGAAAATTACTAATGTTGGGCTTTTCAATTACCACCAAACCTATAACATTCGTAGTAAATAGACACTTGACCCCAACCAACAAATGTTATTTTGTCAACTATAAATGTCTCATCTTCCCAATCGTTGGATCTCCAAATACAATATCTTCCATCTTTGTTTAATGGCATGATAGATACCTCAAGACCTCCACTTCCATTATGATAGATATCGCTAAAAAATTGTGTGAACTAAATTATATTCATGTCGTATCCAATTAAGATGACAAAACATTCATTGTTATATATAACTCATACTAATAAAATTATTTCAACTAATTATTCTTTATTATATTTTCCATATTTGTATTTTTAAGTAAAAAGTCTCATACCTTTTAGGAGCTACTTTTAAATTATTTATTTGAATGTAGTATTATCAATTAATGTTAAAACAATAAACTATCCTTGCCATCGTGAAAATTTCGGCCAACAATAATAATAATTCATTAATTTATTCATGGCAGGAAAAATCGAATACAGTCTAATTTAAATGATCACATAATTTGAACTTTACATAAATATCCTAATTTAAAAGATTATGTCAAGCGTAATTAATTATATAAAACATTAACATTTTTCTTTCATTTTAGACTACTTTGATCTTCACCAAAACAAAAAAATCCTCTTTATCTATGACAAGAATAAAGCGCAATATGAGGTAGTATTTGTAATATGATATGACCTTCTCATTAGTGTCTTAAACTAAAAATGTAGCTCAATATAGAATGATTAGGGAAAATATAATTTGCAGATACGCCCCTCTAATATATTAAAACATCTAAAATATTTTTGACCAATTTCTATGAAAACCTATTGATATAGTATAATGCAATTTTAAAAGACATGTTAAAATATCATCATATTTTTAAAAGGGTAATTTATATACATACCCCTTTATTTCATGTTAGGTATATATCTAATATAAAAAATTTTAATATTACATTTCTATCACTTATATAAAATTTTAATATTAAATATAATTCTAATATATTTCATTCTTACTACCTATAGCATAACATAAACTTTAATATTTTATTGCATTCACTCATAATGTTCTATGAGTGATGGGTATAAAAAAGCTAAATTCAAGAAGGGCAAGCAAATAACCCAAAAAGCTTTCTGACAGATTCAACATCAAACTCTTCTAAAACTAAAGTAAAAGAGGAGGTAACCAACCTATGCTTATGCACTTAAAAGCCTTAAAATCAGAACATCGATAACACATACTATCTAGAGAGAGAACGTCTGGTTTTTTAGAGAGAGAAAGTTGTCGCAAGGTTCGAATTTGGTTTTGCGCGGGCTTTCCATTGTCGGTGGTGTAGGCGTCGGAGGATCGCCGGCGTTGCATTGCCGGTATTATAAATGCTCTGCATCCTTATGGATCTCTACGTACCAATGGTACACTATCAAATGGCATTGTGATTAGAGGGGAGTTAGACATCTGAGTAGTTAAGATCCCGTTGAGGGCAAGGGTAAGAAGGTTATGGTGGAAGATATGGCTGGGAAGAAGAACTTGGATGTGAAGAGAAATCCAGGTTTGGCAATTCTTGAATCTTCAGCTTCAGATGATTTAATTATACGGGTGAATAAGTTTTCTGGTGTTCATGATGCGCATGAGGGGGGTAATAATGAAATTGAGTTGAATTCTGAGGAGGTTCATAAGGTTGATGAAAATTTGGATTACGTTAAGGATCCTGTGAAGGATTTGTTGAGTATTGGAGTCTTGAAGATGAATTATAGCTCCAAATAGGAGGGTATTGGTGAGGTTGCCGAAGCCTGGTCGAAGCCGAAGCCTATCAAGATAGCGTTTAACAGGGACCAAGTTGAGTTTTCTGAGGATGGTATTTTATTCATGCTCAACGTAGATATGGAGGTAAAGAATTCACAAATTTTGAAAAATTCGGTGGTGATTAAAGTTTTGTGAAGCAATGTGCCATTCTCGGTGTGCAGCATAGAATTGAGAAGGCAATGGAGCAAATACGGTGGATTTCACTTGACGTCAATTGGTATGAACTGGATTTTGTGTTCGTTCAAGACAAGTGAGGTGGTAGAAGAAATCCTGAATGGCCGGCCTTGGTACGTGAATAGGTTCATTATCGGCATGGATAGATGGTCCCCTGCTTTCGATCCGAATTCTTTTAAGGGAATTTCTGCTCCCGTCTGGGTTAGATTCCCTTGCTTACCACTATAATGCTGGGATGAGGATAATATAGCAAGAATTTCTTCTTGCTTTGGGTCGCTAATGTACATATATGGCAATACTTTTCGTTGGGGTAAACGTGAATATGCTTGTGTCTGTGTAAGGATTGATCTGGAGAAGAAGTTGACGAATGGTATTTGGGTTGATGGCTCAGCTGCGAGATTCTTTCAACGGGTGGGGTATGAGAAAATTGATCTTCTTTGCTATCAATGTGGTAGAGTGGGTCATGAAAGGAAGATTTGTCCGGAAAATGTTATTCTTGGGATACAAGACCAAACAATGAGGAAGACAGAGGCAGTAGCTGCAGATGGTAAGAAGGCTATGCCTGATAGTAAGCCTTCAATGATCAGTTCCAAATATGGCCCATGGATTCATGTACATTTCAAGAACAGACGTTTTAACAGAGATATTGTTTCTGGTAGAGGAGTGAATGGCAATGGGATTAACACAGATAGCAGGGGAAATAATAACCAAAAGGTTACTATGCAGAAAGAAGTTCAGCTGATGGAAGAGGTAGCTATTGTTGTAGAAAAATCTGTCATGGCTCCAGAAAAATGTTCAGAGATAGAGGAAGTTTCTGGGAGTAAGTTGCGAGAAATTCAATTAAATAATAGGTTTGATGCTTTGATTGTTAATAATGAAGAAGAAGGTATTGGAAATCATGAAGGAATTGATAAAGCATTGGACAGGGGCATGGGTATAGCTGATCCAGACATCAGTCTCATTTGTTTGGGTTCTCATAGTGCTGATGCTATGATTAAGCTAGCCAATGAATTGAGATCATAGGGGCCAGTTGAACCTGATTATAAAAAGAAGAAGAGGGATGGAAGGCTAAACTCCTTTAGTGGGGAGAGATCCTCTGCACCTGTTTAAATGTCGTCCATCTTATTTTGGAATTGTAGGGGGGCTAGGAAAAAAGAGGCTTCCTTATATTTAAAGGAAATTGTTAGAGACTAGGATGTGTTTTTTATTGGGCTCATGGAGACCAAGTTGTCTTGTATTGATAGAATGGAGGTTGATTGCCTTATTGGGAACAATAGAGAGTACTTTCACTACCCTGTTGTGGGTACCTCAGGAGGTATTTTGGTGTTATGGAACAAGAAGTTGGTGTCATTTGATGTTAAGGAGACTTCTTCTCAAGCTATAGTTGGTGATCTCTCGGTTCCCAACTTAGGAACTTGGAAGGTTGCCACTGTGTATGGGAGCAGATGCTGTAAGGAAAGGGGAAGTCTTTGGAGTCAAATAGAGAAATGTTTGGAGGATACAATTCCTTCCATTATTAGAGGGGATTTTAATTGTATACTGAATAAAGAAGAAAAGATAGGAGGCAAGAGGTTCTTGCTTTCAAAAGGACCTAGGGAGATGAAATGCTTTATGATGAATTCATATTTTCATGATGTTGGAAGTGTTGGACCAAGGTTTACTTGGTATAACAACAAAGAGGGAGCCTCTCGGATTTAGGAAAGGTTGGACAGATGTATGTTAAATTCGGCTACTATTCAGAAGCTTCCATTTGCTAATATCAGGCATCTTGCTAGAGTGGCATCTGACCATAGTCCTATTGTTCTTAAGTTAGTTGAAAAGGTACGGTTCAAGTCTAAGGCCATTAAATTTGAGGATACTTGGAGATCTTACCCTGCAGCTAAGAGTGTTGTTTATCACTCTTGGAAGAAGAATGATTTTGGCAATGAGTATATGATCTTGCAAAGGAAGCTTAGCCGAACCTTAAAAGCACTATTTTTTTGGAATAGAAATAAGTGCAATGATTTGAATATGATGAAGGAGAAGTTGAAGAAGGAAATTCTAGAACTTCAGAACAAGGAAGCTTTGGGTGATAATTGGTTAGTTAAAGACCTTTTTGCACTTAGAAACAAGGTACATGAGTTTAATGTCACATTGAGAAGATTGTCTGCTTGTTGGAATCAAAGGGCAAAAGCAAGGTGGCATGAGGAAGGTGATACAAACACAAAGATTTTTCATAATTTTTCCACAACTAGAAGAAATGGAAATCGGGCTATTCAAAATAAAGATGAGTTTAATAATCTGCTTGATGAGGATGAGCAAATTGAGAAGGTCTTTATACATTTTTTTGAGAAGAAATGGAAATACAGGGAATGTGAACTGACGGGCTGGCCATAGCTTTCTGAAAACCAGAAGGTTACAGCAGAGGTATGGATTGGTTTAATGCAGATTTTTCTGTGAATGAACTGCAATTTTTGGTCTTCAAGCAAGGGAACAACAAGTCACCAGGTATGGATGGTGTTACTTCTTCTTTTTATAAGAGCTATTGGAATGCTGTCAATTGTTTTTTCAAGACCAGACATATACATAAGGAGTGGAAGGATACTTTCATTGTCTTGATTTCTAAAGTAAAGAACCCTTTGATTACATCCAACTATTGGCCTATTAGTCTTTTTCAGACTAATTATAAGATTGTGGCTACCATGTTAGTTAATAGATTGAAAAAGAGTATTTCCAAGATGATTACTAACGAGCAATTGGTGTTCATTCCTGGAAGATCTATTTTAGAGCATTGCCTGTTGGCTCAGGAGATCTTTCACAAGTTCAAAATATCCAAGAATAAGAAGGGGTTGATGGTTTTACAATTGGATATGGAGCAAGCATATGATAGCATGGGATAGACTCTTCGTCAAATTCTTTATTGGTATGGCATTCCTACTGATTTCTCTAACCTTCTCATGGAATGTGTTGTAGATTTGAGGTTTTCTATTATCATCAATGGAAAGAATTCAAAGTGGATCAATGCTCAGAGTAGGTTCCGTCAAGGGTGTCCACTTTCACCCTATCTTTTCATTTTGTGCCCTCAACTCATGTCCAACTCACTTGAGCAAAGGGGGCAGACCCTTGGCATTCATATTTCCCCTAGAGGCCCAAAGATCACACATCTCCTTTATGCAGATGATGTGTTAATTTTTTCTCATGCTTCCATTGCTTTAGCTAATGCATGGATTGGCTCAATGATTTATTACACATCTCCTTTTCATTTTGTGCCCTCATGCTTCCATTTTCTCCTTTATTAAGATCATTGTAGAGGATTTTTGTAAGTAGACAGGGCAAAGAGTTAATGTCAACAAGTCACAATTGATGTTCAGCAAGGTAGTTAGTTACTCTATGAAGAAGAAGATTGCTAAGTACTTGGCTTCAAAGTGGTTAAGGATATGAAATAATTGGGTGTGAAGATCTCCCTTAGTAGACTCAAGATGGCTAACTTTCAAGAGCTTTTGAGTAATGTCATGGATAGGCTCAATGCTTGGAGTAAAAAGTCTTTGTCAATGGGAGGTAAGCTCACTCTCATTGAAAGTTCTTTGCTTTCTATGCCAAATTTCTTAGTTACTCATTCTTTGGTTCCCAAGAGGGTATTACATGAGTTGGAAAAACTTTATAGAAGTTTCATTTGGTATAAAAATGATGGGTCCATTGGTATGGGAGGGCTGGGTTTGCATTCCCCGTTACTCATAATTGGTTCTCTAAGATCTAAATTGGCTTGGAATTATATTCAGAAGTCGAGTTCGTTGTTCCATCGAATAATGAAAGCTAAATATGGTAGTGATGTTATGAATGGCACCCAAAAGAAGATTACGTCTTGTTCTTGGCAAATTCTGTTGAATGGTGGAAGAAATTTGAAAAATGCTGTTAGATGGAAAGTGGGTAAGGGTGACAAGATTAATGTCTTGAATGATGCATGGTTGCTTGCTTGATAAATGCATCAATAGGTGGCCAACCTATGTTTATTGTGATTTTCTGGATTGTGTCTATATACAGCAGCTATTGTTATGTAATGGTGAATGGAATTTTGCCATGTTACAAAGGGCCTTTCATCCTGATCTAATCTTCTTGATTAGTCAAATACAAATTGAGTATGAGGAGGAGGATCAGATGGAGCTGTTAAAAATGTTTTTGGGTAAAACAGTCTCTGATGTGGTTTATGAGCAAGTGCTGCTCAGTAGATGTGCATTGGAGGATGATGAGTTCTCTAGATGGGTGCATAAACTGAAACTTAGTAAGAAGGTGGAAATCTTCTGGTGGAGGCTTGGCAAATTAGCGATTCCAACCAACTTGTTTCTTAAGAACTGTAGGATTTCTGAGAATGCTCTTTGTGCTAGAGGCTGTCAAGTGAATGAAACGTATGAGCATATCATGGTTCATTGCAAATATATGGTTGAAGTCATTGTGAAGTTGCGTGAATGGGGTATTCTTTTACCTGTTTTCAGTTCTCTGGATTGCTCTCTACAGGAATTGAAGAAGCTTACAACCCGTAATTCTAGAATTGTCAAAATTTACTGCAGCATAGTTTACCTCTCTTGGAAGAATCAGAATGATGTCAAGCATGGTAAGGCTGCTTTGCCATGCTCTATGGTTGCTTCTAATGCTTTGTTCTTAGCCATTTCCAAATATAGTCCATATCTTTCTAGCTGGGGTACTAATCTCCTTAGGGAGTCTCAAAATACTTGGTACCCTCCACCGAAAGATTGGATTAAGATTCATGTGGATGCTTCATTGCTTAGCTCCAACCTTGCTGGTATTGGTGGTGTTTTTAGAGACCACAAAGGTAGGTTTATTAGTGCATTTGGAAAGAATAAAGCTCATTGGGATATTGCACAGCTTGAGCTAGAAGCTGTTTTCATGGTGAGGGAGTTCCATAGAAGTTGGATGTTGGAATGCAAAGGGGACATCATTGAGAGTGGTAATACCAATATTATCAAATTCATTCAAGACTCTTTAAAGAAGAATAATTGGCATGTGGATAGGTGGCCGGCAAATGATTTATGTTTCTTAAATGACTTCAATAAAGTGGTGTTCCATCATGTATATAGAAGTTGTAATAAGATAGCTAATTGTTGTGCTACTATAGCATTGGATAGTAGTTTCTTTTTTCATAGCTTTTCTTTTGGGAACATTCCTTCCTTGTTATTGAAATTAATCAAGGAGGAAAGTTATCCTTTTGTTACTTGTAAGTAGTTCTTTGTTCTTAATGCAATTTGATGCAATTCTTAAAATAAAAAAAGAATAATGAGTATATAATATTAAAATTTTAAGTATTAGATATGTAATAGCTTGAAATAAATTAGTATGTATGTAAATTCCTTTTTTAAAATCACATTATTGATGACAGAATTTCTGAGAACTTCATAAAAAAAATATTTAGATTTCGTTTGGGACGGCTTTCTTCCTGCTTCTTAAAACTGATTTCTATTACAAAAAATTAAAAATTTATATTAAAAAGTAGCTTTAAGAAGCAGTAAAAAAGCCGTCACAAACAAAGACTTAATCAATTTTCTAAAAATTAATAAATATAAATTATCAAAGTAAACAACGAAAAATCTAGCATCTTTCAATTTTAGTCCTATCTACCGAGCCAATCAAAGTCGTCGCGCTACATCAATTGCATTTGAAAGATCAGACGGTTGATATCAACCCTTAGCCTCGAAAACCGCACCGACTAGAACTATTTATATTTTTATACAAAAAAAATGAGCGACATGTCGTCTTCCGTACAAATGGCGCCATTTTATCCTTCCGCCATTCGGAGTTCCGCCCCAGCTCCGATTCCTCCGGTTCATTGAACTTAGACGTTTTTTCGCTCTCCCCATCCTCTATAAAGCGTTTAGACTTTGCCTAGACGCCTGATTCAACTTAATAGGCTTGAGAGAGAGAGAGAGAGAGAGAGAGATGGCTCCAGCAATCGGAATTGCGATACCCGATCCAATGGCTGGGAAGATGGGTTTAGGGTTCCGGCGCGTTGGCTTGGTGCAGGGGGTTTCGTTAACGGAGGCGGAGGAGCTCCAGCGGAGAAATCTAGAGCTGGAAAGAGAGGTGAGGGAGAGGAGAGAGAGCGAAGAGGAGCTAAGGCTGGAGTTGGAGAGAACGAAGGAGAGGTTGATGGCAGTTGAGGAAGCAGAGGAGAGGCTCTGCACGCAGCTCGGCGAGCTCGAGGCCGAGGCGATCGAGCAGGCAAGGGAGTACAACCGCCGGATTAGGACGCTTTCAGATCACCTTGCGAAGGCGCTGAGGAGAATTGAAGCTGGTGGAGAAAGGGTCGTCGCCGTCGATTAACCGCGGTAGGGAACGCGTCCAGATCTGGAATAAATGGGAGGATTTATGTTTGTTTTGCTTGTTTGTTTTTTTTAATGAAGGTAGTTGATGTGCTGATTCTGGAAGTGGATGTTGTGCGGAACGCTAGGGATGAAGAGGTTAATGGGTGGTTGATGGTAATTTTATTTGTGCATAAGAAAATGCTCTGTACAATAGATAAATGGTAAAATAAATTTGTAACGAATGGAATCATTAAATCTGAACTTTTGTTTAATTTGGCTACTATTTTTTGGGAAATTGAATTTTTTTGTTGTAAATCCTTTCTTTTCTGAGTTATAAGGGCTGTTTGACTGCAAGGAGGATGGGAAATGATTTCTTTTTAATTGTAATTTATTTCTTCATTAATAAAATGGGCTCATGCTCCAAATATTTCAAATAAATAAATAAATAAATAAAAGACTGAAATTTAAATGAAATTAAACACAACAACGTTAATTTTGTACAACTAAACCCTAATTAATACCAATTTGCTCATTTGTTTATTGATTTTTATTAATTATAATTAAGTTTTTTATTTCTTTAATTAATATCTTTGGTCCTATTGCAGGATTGAATATTGTTGATTTAATTAAATAAATTTTTATAATTATTAACTCTGATAATTAAAACCTAGTTAATATATGCTAAGATCATATTTAACAATAATTAAAACAGAGCTAGTTAATCATAAAATGCTTATTGCATATAAAAATAAATCAGAAATAAGCTCACTCCTGAATTAAGCACGAGCATAAAATAAAATTTTTTTTACCCATCTACGAAAAGTAAATATGAATATATATACTCTAGTCTTATAAATTATACCATATAAATTATAAACATAAGAATAAATAAATCTATTTAATTTTTTGACTGTAGCATTATTAAAACAAAATTGTCTCACTATTCAAAAAAACATTGCTTCAGTTAATTACTTGGAGAATAAGATTTAAGATGACCTGTGGGGTGGGTGGTATAGCAGCATCAATTATAACCAGTACGCAAGCTGTTGCTTGAACGTCCACGCCACCCATGAGTGAATTTTTTCCATATTTGAGGCTGTTTTGCTGCCTAAAAAAATAATTCAACATAAAAGAAATATAGTGAATAAAAAGGAAGTGTAAAAAAAGTATATTGGAGTTGTTTAGATAATTGTAAATTAAATACACTAGTTTATTTTTTTTATTTTGAATTGAAGTAAAATAAATGCAATGTAAAGTTCAAAAAAGTTTGTAGCGGTGGTCGGCGGTGGTTTATGGTTGCTGGCGTGGGTCTACGGGTGGTGGCCAGTAGTGGTTAGCATCCCGAGGTGGTGGGTGGCTGGTAACGCTTGGCAGCTGGCGGCCAGTGCGAAGCCGAAGGTGCTCGGTGATGGCCGAGGTGGTAACTGGCAGTGAGCTTGCGGTGTTTTTAAAAATTACTCAAATATGAGGAATTCTAAGTACACTGAATTTAAACTCTATGGTGAATTCCATTTATTTATTTTTTTTTACGTCAAATCAAACACCAATATTTCAAAAACCTTTGCATTTCAAATACTTTTGACCCCTAATATAGCAAACCAAATAGCCCTTAATTAGTTTAGGATTTAGGTAATACGGGAGAAATGGAAGGATTTAAGTGCACTTTATTATTATTTTTATTTTCTTATTTTTTGGCAAGATTTTAGTTAAGGCTTCGTTTTAGAAGGCTTTCTTACTGTTTTTTAAAGTAACTTTTTAGTACTTAAACATAAAAAGATGTTTAAAGAAGCAATAAGAAAGTAATCTCAAATGAAACTTAAATTTTGTTTTAACCCGGGTCAAATCTTCTTACTTAACATCTCTTGAATCTTACTTAACATCTCTTGAATGTATTTTTACTAAATCTTAAGATAAGTTAGATTTTTATGATTTAAAGATTTTAACTTGTTTGCATTGCTCGGAACTCTTCTTATTCTTCACATATAAAGGTCGTGCGCGATCATGCTGATGCTTTCCCAAATAATTTTCATAAAAAATTGAGAAGTTCACCATTGATAATTTTATTTTTTAGAAAATATTTAAATAGGTTGTATGTTAGATCCTGTTCCATCACCACAAATTTGGGATTATTTATCTTCTCAATTGAAAAGGAAATTTGTGTTTCATATGCCACCCGCATAATCTCATCTGCGATGATACTATCAATGTCCAATAATCATGGTTGATATACAACTTCCTTAAACGTATTCAAGTTTCTTTTCAAAATGTTAGTAGCTAATTTTGATGCTCTAAAAGTATCATTTGTAAAGAAATTAAATCTTCAATAAGAACAATATAATTAATCAACATGTGCGAGGGTAAGTGGAATGACATTAAATTCATGATATGATCCATATAGCAAATTATTTGACATTATGCTTGTTACGGGCTAAAATTCCCTTGATCATGGACGGTTTACTGGATAGCCGATGTTGATTCCCTTGATCATGGACGATTTATTGGACATTTGAATGACTTAATGATATTAGAATTCAACGATCTTAGGCTCATTGGATTCTTCTCGCCTAGCCAGTTGGTTCAAATACAATCATTTCACGTTTGGAAACCGTTTAGTAATCCAAATTGTGGTTTGAAACATCCAGAAGTGCTCCGAGTCTTTGGTTTGGACATATTTGGGCTTGGATTGAGTCGAATTTGGAGTCGTTGGGTTCATATTTTTGTGCGGATTAGTTCGATCATATGTTTGCTGAAATTAGAGTTTTGATGATCCGTGCCCGATTAGGATAATTTTATGATGATATATCAGTTCCCTCATATTTTTGGATGTTAAAGTCTAGAAGTCCAAAAATATGTACTATAGCGCTTGGGGAATTCTTGACATGATTTTAAATTTGAAAATAATCAAATCATTAGTGTAAAGGTTCCAAATAGTTTTAAAAGTGTTAAAATTTAGTATGGAACATTGAAAACGGTGCCGAGGACCCAAAAACATCAAATTTGGCCTATCTAGTTGGCCCGGAAATGTGTCCAAACGGATTAGCCACCATGTCGCAGACTCGATTCCGCATGGGCTTGCTCGCAACCTGCCTCTGGCCTGCGCCTATCCCGCTCTCGACTCGGCTCGATTGGCCCGTGAAATCAGAACCCCCCTCTGGCGGTGTTGGTTCTGACTACGACTCTAGACCTTGACCACACACCTAAATTCTTGTTTGATGCGTGAGTGTGAGCAGCTTGCAGTCAACCACAGCTGTCGGTTGCGGTTAGTCGTCTGTTCGGCTAAACGATGGCTAAATTTTTTTCCCTATCTTCCCTAACTTCCCCTCCATCCATAATACACCCCCCCCCCCCGATGTATGTTAAATTTGCACTCCTCCCCCTTCTTCTTTCTACTAGTTGAGGCCTTCCTCTAACCCTGTGCAGGCGGTATCCCCTGACCAAGTATAAGGCACCTTTATGCATAGAAGGAATCTACTCCTCCTTTCTCCCTTCTCATTCAAACCTCTCCCTATAATGGAAGCTTTCCCCTACTTTAGATAAGTGGTATCCCTTATCTAACTATAGGATCCCTCCTTATACATAGGTCATGACGGGTGATCGCCCCTCTTTGAGAGCTCTAGCGACCAAGGAAAATCCGCCTTTTGTTGCAAGAAAGGAGGCAATGGCTGATGACGTTGTTTCCATCATGATTGGTGATTCTCTGATCGTTTTTCACATGAAGTACCATTTTTTAAATAATCTTGTGGTGAAGGCCCCTAAAAAATCTGATTGGGTGTGCCTTCCTCCTTTAGGTTACCTGACCATTTACTAGATTAGTTTATGAGTGGGGCTGTGATTTCCACCTCCTATGGAGCTGATCGATACTTTGAAAATCTGTGGCGTAAGTCTATCCTAGTTTCAATACAGAGCAATGTTTGTGATGATTGGATTGATCGCTTTCATTAGAGATTGAGAGGGAGTTTTGATGCTTGAATGCCTTTCACGGATGCGATATTTCATTTGTGATGCATAGGGACACAAAACATTCAAATCTAAATGCTGTTGACCTCTCTTTTGCTCAATCCTCATCACCTCCACTAGATCCAATTGGTCAGATCCAACCCATTGAGCCCAGACCTGTGCCTTGGATCAACCTAGTTTGACCCAAATAGCCTAGATGAGCCTAAATCCAATTCAATTCAATTCAAACCCATTCTTGGCTTAAACACCCACTCCCTTGGACCTATTTGACTGTGTTGACTAGGTCAACCCAAGTCTTAAATAGGTCAAATTAACCTATTTAAACCTATTATGAACCCATTCGATGTATTTAAAGCCTTATTAATGTTCCCTCAATTCAAACCACGGTAATTCATCCTAGTTTCCCTCTTAATTCAATTAAAACTGAATCTTAGCTATTGGTATTAGGTCTAGGGCATTAAATACTTGTTTTAGGTTTCTTTGGAGAGACTTTGGCAATTGCTCTCTCCCTAGACCCCCTAAACCTGAGATCTTTTGCACTTGAGCTCCCACAACCTCTCCTCATCTTCCCCAACCAAAACCTAGCCTTTCCAAGCCGTTGACCACGAGCTCCGGTGACTCAAGGCTAGATCCATCTAAGGCTTTGATCCATTCGATCCAGGGCTCGTTTGATCATGGTTTCAACTAGGAAAGCATATGAGGACAGTCTACAAGCTCAACCTTTTCAAGATCCTGAAGATCCAATGGTGAAAACTCCTTAAAACCCTTAGAATAGGTCACTACACTTAGGGTTATTTAACTTTTTTTAAAGAGCATTTTAGGATAAACTAATTATCCCCCATGATTTTTGTTCATATTTTTAGTATAGTTTTAAAATTTCATTCGAATCTATGCATCTGATCGAGAGAAAACTTAGAAAATGCATTAGGGTTTTGGGATACGGCTTAGTACGCTAGGGGACCACCTAGATCGTTGATCTCTTGATCAACGGTCGAGATCCCGTCGTCCAACAGTTTGGACCGACTGTGGGATTTGATCTCGCAGGTTTTTTCTTGGTCTGAAGAGATCAGGACCATCCATCCCAAAATGTGGAGGATTAGATGGTGTAGGACCTCGCCTACGTGGATAAGTGATTGACACGTCTGTGTCATTGATTGTCACAATCATTGCTGCACAATGATTACCCTAAAACAGTGGGACCAATCCCGCTGTTCCAGATGTCGTCCTAAGAGAGGCCTCCGTCGATTTTATTTTAAATTTAGTTTTAAATTATTTTAAATCTATTTTTAAATACATAATCAATTAAATAATTATAAAAAATCATTTTTAATACCAAAAATTAAAAATAATAAATCGTATTTTCTAGAAAATTATTCCCTTTAATTTAAAAATAATATTAGCGTAAAATATTAAGTATATTTTAAAATATTTTAATTATTATCTATTTAAATATTTAAATCAATAATTAGTTATAATTGATTTAAAAATATTTTATAAAATTAAAAATTCCTATTATATATATATATATTATTTTAGTGAAATATTTGGTA
>NW_021319309.1:1605094-1643803 GCF_001605985.2 Dendrobium catenatum | reverse complement strand
TTTTATATTTTATTAAACATGTTACTTACATTTGCTTATTATTATTAATGTGTAATTATATTTATCTTATTAGATTTGATTAATATTACTTTGTATTATCTTGGGAATATGATTTCGATTTCTTTTAAAAAAAATCAGAGGGTTCTTTTTTGCTCAATTTAAATTCTTAGTTTATTTTTTCTGTGATTTTATGTTTGATGTTTTTTTATTATTTTTTTATTTTTTTATTTTTTGATTCATTTATTTTTTGGATTTATTTTTAGTATATTTTCTCTGTTAATTATTAGTTATATGTTTTTAATCATTTATTTTTTTAAATTTATTTATATCTGGGTTATTATTTTATTATTATTCTATTTTTATAATATAAATTTAAATTTGGAAATTTATGCTTTTTACTTTATTTTTATATTGTTACTTTTATTTAAACTTCTTTATCAAAAAATTATGTGTTTTCATTTAAAATATTTTTAGATATTAAAACTTTTTTTCGATTATATATGCTATGTTATTTAATATTTGATTATTTAACTATTATTTAAATAATTAATATAATAATTATTTTGAAACTAAAAATTATTTTCAAATTCTTTTGAAATCTTGTTCGGGTGACCAGTGGATCCCCCTATATTTATCTATTATGAATTGATCTATTTTTATTACATTATTTTCCAAAATTCTTATATTTATATGTATTTAAATTATTTTAAAATTACCTATATTATTAAATTCCATAATTTTGAGAGATCCACTTCATGAAATTTTAAACATAGGCTATGCATGTGAATAGCATTAATGGGGGACTGGGTTAGTAGATGATTGAGTCTCTATTATTCACTAATCACATCATTAATCATACTTAATTATCATTTAGTCATTTTTTTTGTAGGTGTAGAATGCATGAATACCTAATTTAGGCTCTTATAAATCTATGAACTTGGTGTATTTATATTTTGCTACATTTCTCTCTTATGTTATTCAAAGGGTTAGTTTAAAACTCAATTTAAACCCACATAACGTAGTGACACCCAAAGGATAATAATTAAGGACTCATCTTGCGAATTTAGAAAAATTTTAGGAGCTATGATAGATCACTGATTGATATAAAAACTTCAAAATTTAAACTTCGTGACATATTAATCCCATCAGAATTTTCTAAGAATTTTTAGGACTCTTTTAGACCTCTAAATTAATCAACCCTAATTTAACCCATAATTAGGCCCCGATAACTTAGGAAAATTATAATAAATCTAAATTAAGTCAAAAAATTATCCATAATATATCAAACTCTTCAAAATCTTTCCCTTAACCTCAAATAATTAGGGACCCTTGATTGGACTTCAATCTAAACTTTAATTTTATTTTAATTAAAAATTACTCTTTTACCCCTAATAAATAATTAAAATTATTAAAATTTTAAATTTTCTAAAAACACTAGGGAATATCTTCTTAGTTTATTTTTGACCTTTGGGTATGATTCCAATCAGTTTGAAGCTGATTTGGATCAAAACCCCCAAAATATCCCTCAATTAGATAATTTTGATAATTCATTAATTTTCCCAACTTCTAAAAAATCGTAACTTATTATAAAAAATTCTAAATTGGGTAAACTAAAAGGTATTCAGCTCACATTAAATCCTAGTATTTACTAAAAATATTATGATTATAGAAACCAACTTAACTTTAAAAGCCAACTTTTTGGTCAACTGTAGCCTATAGTCGAGGGCCCTAAACTTCTAAAATTCATAACTTTGTGTATGAAACTCTATATCCAGCAAACTCAAAGCCTAATTATTCACCTTAATGCCTAATATTTAATTAAAATGTTAGGAACTCCAAACCTAGATTAATTTCTATAGTGACCTTTTAGAGCCCTTGCCTAGCGTACAAGAGAACCCCAGACTTTCTAAAATTGGCTAATACAACTTAAACTTAAATTATCATTATCCTAGGCATTAAAATGAACCAAAAAATTGAATTAACTAATATTTAAACTTTAAAATAAAGTTTCTTTTTTAGACCTTCAATAAACTTAAACTTTAGGCAACTTTAACTAACTACCCAGCATAGGATATATCCTAGCTACACAGGCCCTTGCACACATGTAAAATTCTTTGCTAGGACATCACTTTTAGACCCAGGCTAGGGCGGCATTTACTTTTCTGCTGTGTGCCAAGTTTTTTAAAATTTTACAACATATTATGAATGAAATTGTTGTTGTATTTGCTTACTTTTATTGCACTCTGGGAATTTCTATAGGTGACCATACTCATACAGTGCTAAATAAAAGGGGGCCAATGGTTATGTTTTTAATACTAAAGATGTTTTATGAAGGCACTTTAGAAATTGCTCAGTCCCCCTAAATAAATGAGGGCTAAAATCATAAATAATAATAACTGCTATAGGTGCTCCAAAAATTGCTTAGCACTGAAAATAATTAAGAGCATGACTAAGTGTGACTGTGATGAGTATTTTTATTTTCATATATGTTTGAATAGTTGCTATTTGAATGAGTTATATTTATGCAACTTATATAGTTTTGATGATTCCAAACATTATTGTTCAAATGTATAGTTATCTCCTAACAATTTCAGAAGATTTGCACTTGCTCTTGTGTGTACTAACATTTCAGGAAAATCAGACTCCAGACTACGAAAACTTCAATTCAAATTCAACATGAGATATTTTGTTTAATTGATGTTTATCTTTTCTTTGAATTAATTTTGAAAGGGAGTGATTGTAATTGAGTGAATAAAATCTCACACACACAAATAAGGAGATCTTGAAATTCTATACTGATCGTACAGGACGATATTTATCGTACTGGACGATCTGTCAGTTATCTCCTATAGAGCACTTGGAACGAATAGGAACTTGCTTTGAAAAATTTTTCTAAATCCTATTCGTCCAGGACGAAATTTATCATCGTCCCAGGCGATGGGTTCACTGCAAAATTTTCGTCCAAACGAATTTTACCATCGTACGAGGCGACCAGTGCTCTGGAAGATTTTCGTCCAAACGAAATAAATAATCGTCCAGGACGATCAGTTCTCTGCAAAATTTTTCGTCCAGACGAAAACAAATTATCGTCCGCAGCGATTGGTTCTCTGGAAAATTTTCGTCCAGACGATCACATTTTCGTTCAAACGATAAACCGACTTAGAACAGTTTTCAGCAGTTTCTAGAACCGACCTTGCAATAACCGTTCGTACTGCGAAGGGTTCTCTGCCTACACTTGGAGAGTGTGAAAGGACGAAGGGTTCTCTGCCCACACTAGGAGAGTGTGAAAGGACGAAGGTTCTCTGCCTACACTTGGAGGGTGTGAAAGGACGAAGGTTCTCTGCCTACACTTGGAGGGTGTGAAAGGACGAAGGTTCTCTGCCTACACTTGGAGGGTGTGAAAGGACGACGGTTCTCTGCCAACACTGGGTTTTGTGTAAAAGGACGGACGGTTCTCTGCCAACACTGGGTATTGTGTAAAAGGACGAACGGTTCTCTGCCGCACCGGGGAGTGGTGAAAAGAGTGTGTTGTAAGGGCTTCTCCGCCTTGCTGTGGGTGCAAAAGGAGAGTCACTATTGGTATTAGTGCAATACTCAGAGGGGCCTCTGAGGAGTGGATGTAGGTCTGGTTATAGACCGAACCACTATAAATCTGGTGTCATTTACTTTATAGCTTTTACGTTTCCGCACTTTAAATTTCAATTTAAACAACTCTGTGGTTGAAAAACATTTTTCTACAAACTTTAAAAGAAAATTTTATTTCGGTTCAACTTTATTATTAAGAGGGTTTAAAATTTTTAAAACTACCAATTCACCCCCCTCTTGGTAGCCGTGGGACATTTACTTAGGCTTAACAACCTAATTACTAGACTCAACAATATAAACTTCTTGGGATATTATAACTGCTTGAGATATTTTTTTTAGGATAATCTTTCATGAGAGTCTAGAATTTATTGCTTTTATTAATATAATTATTTATAATATTGGTGAGAGTTATGAAAGTGCATTTGAGTTAGGATATTCTTATCTAACTCGAGTTCCAAAAGAAGAAGGGGTTCTCAAGAGGGAGAGTCTTCCTCCATTTGGAAGATCGAATTCGGATGGCTTTTAGATATCCAAAGAGAAAAGGCAATACCCATTTAGGGTAGAATTATCTCTTCATTTGGATATTCAAGCCACGATGAATCTAAGGAGACCAAGGAGGAGAGATTTAAGGAGTTCAAGGAGAAAAATTCTAATAAGACTAAAGAGCTGAAGACCCAATATCTTACTTAAAGTCATTTGCATCATTCTTAGGCTTAGAAATCTGGGTTGTTAGCAGTGGTGCCCGGCCACTTTATTTTCTGCAGACCCTACTTTGTAATTAAGGCTAGTTGGCCTATGGACATTTATTAATTTCTTTAATTATTTTTGATGTGTTTGATGTGTATGGCTTGCCTCTAGGGTTGTTTATTTTTCTTAGTTTATTGGCAATTTACATGCCGCTTTTATTTTAGCATGAATTTTGTTAGGCTATTTAAGGACTAAAAATCTTTTCTTCTCATAACTAATCTTTAAAATTTTAAAAATTAACATAGAAACTTAACAACTTAGGAAACTACCAGAATCATCCAGAGTTGCATGCATAATATTGCATTCTTCTCTCTCCTTCTAATAAGACATCTCCCCACTTGCTGACAGAGTCCAGATAATCTGACCTATGAGGATGAAGTGCCAGACCTAGGGAGGCCCATTCTTTTTTAAAAATTATTTTTTATAAGTCTATTTTTAAAATTTTATGCATATCTGATTTAGAGACTTTAATTAGCATGCATTGCAATAGAAATTAACTAAATTAAAATTTTAATTGCTTTAACTCTAGGAGAATTTACCCTACTAAAGTTCAGAGCCAATTAGGAAACTCTTTAGACATCGATCCTACTTCAAAAAACTAAACCACCCATCCATCTTTCATAAAGACCGAACATCATGGTTTTAAAATGCTTAGGTGCTTAGTTGGCTCCCCAATCTAAGTAGGGGTTAGTCCATATTTTGCACTTTATTAGTTAGGATACGGGTGTTAGTGTTGTGAAGAACATTAAACCCAACTTAGATTTAAGATTCAAGGCTACTACAATGAGGTGTCTTGTAGTATGCCTAAATGGTAAGCAAGTTTCCTTCTCCTCTGGAGCTATAAACCCTATGTGTCTGCGTCATAGAATGACGCCACCTCCATCTTTCTCTCTAGATTGCTTTGAGTGCCTGATTTCTTTTCTCTAATTTTCTCTTACCACCTTAATCCATCTGGATATTAGTATGAGCTGTGTATATAGACTATGCCATTTGAACCTTTCTTCTAATTTGAATAGGACTTCCTAATCTAAGCCCTATATGCCAATCCTATTTTATAAAGGATAATGTTGAATCCTTAATCAAGAGTGTTCTCAGGCCCCATCCTGAGATGTAATTAACCATGGGGGCTTCCTCCCATGAGAAACTAAATCCCACATCAAATAAACCCCACTTGAGCTGATGTATCAGGTGGGGGAAACCCATTGTTATGATCAGGTCAAATATATTTCTACCCATTAGGGTGTATTGGCGAGAGTCGCTATCACCAATGGTTAGTCATATGTACGATCTAATCCTCTCTTCTATTGGCCCATTTGTGAGGAGTTTGGAGGCCTGTGATCATTTCTATCCCTTGGGGTGGTGCAGTCATATACCCTCTGCACTCTATAGCCGACGGTGTCCTTTCGGAGGTCCACATGTTTCTAGTGACTACGGTGGGACAAGTTTCTCTCTCCATCCTTAAATTATATATTATCATTTCTTATATATACTTTGGGATTGGTACTCCTTAGATTAGGTTCGTCCCACTCTTAGTTAGGGTCTTTCCTTAGTTAGGATTCCTTCCTCTTAGCTAGGGTTTCTCCCTACTCTACTTCTTTCCAGCCTTACAGGCTATTCCATCCCTTACCCATCCTTATTTTTTCCTTCTTTCATGATTTTGATTATAACTAACATTTCAAATTTCTTTTCTTGGCAGCAGTGCCATGGCTTCGTTCATATTTTTCATGACTTTTAGCTTTGACTCGAACTCACGGGCGACTCTTCCTGAGTCAGTACTTGCTAGTCCCCCCACTATTGGGATCACTTTTGGTTCCTTCACTTACTCGGCATTCGTCACCCTTGGTGGACCCACCCCTGTTGATACTGCTGCATTCTCTCCTCCCTAGAGGAGAGGACATGTAGTCATGCGTCCCTTCGGATGTGGAGTAGCTCGATGGATAGCTCGGGCACCTGCTTATCCCATTGACATTCCTGTGTAGTTAGTGTGCCCTATGGTTAGGCGACTAGTACCTAGACCACTCCCTGTTCCCCCTCCCACCCCACTCGTCCTACGGTCAGGCAGCCAGTGCTACTGCACATATTATACAGGTTATTCTAATCCCTCAGTGCAGATAGCCTATTGTCATTACCCCTATTATTCTAATGAAGGTACCTCGAGTTCGGGTTCCCCTCCTGCTTCCACTAGGAAGAGGGGTTCCCAGAACGAGGCTCCTTCGCCCTCTTCCTATTAGGTTTTTATGTTCGCTCGGCCCTCTCACCCTGATACCACTGGGCAGACCCCAGCTCTTCCTATTATTCCTGTTCCGCTTTCCACCTAAGCAGTAGGTTCAGATGTTCTTTTATCCTCCACCTCCATCCTTAAGGGAAGGGCCAAGAGGAACAGAAATTGAAGACTCTATCTAGCTGTGTATGAGGAAGAGAGGTAGCAAATGGCAGAGGCGATAGCTCACTGGGATCTTATTTAGAGGAGTGTGGCTCCCAGGTAGCGGAGGCCATGACCATCTGTAGTTATACCTACCTCAGATATAGTAGTTGCACCTGAGATAAAGATAATCCAGGGAGGATGCTTTTCTCTTCTAACATATAGTAGGGAAGAGGAGGATGTTGCTCATATTACGGTAGCCCCTCCTATCACCACTACTCTACTATAGGCTAGGGTCTCTAGGGACGCTGCTGTTCGAGCCCTCTCTTATAGGATTCGAAGCATCATCTGCCTAGCGCGTGATAGAGGGCTTGTCAGTTGAGATAGGTTACTCCGACAGATTTCTCAGGCTACTCTTCAATTACAGAGATATACCGCGAGATAGAGGTATAGGTGACAGAGAGTATATCCACCTTGGTAGTCAGTTGACACAACTCCAATTGTTAGACCACTGGTAGTTACTCCTATTATCAGATGATGCCCACATCGCCATGGATAGAGATAGTAGCGAGAGTCTGCTTAGTCCAAGATCAGTTCAATTGTGGTAGCCCCTCAGTAGTCAGTTACCCGTACGGAGCCCCGCCATAGTAGGCAGGCTAGGAGACGTTGACAGTCAGACACCCCTATCAGGACAGTACAGTATGTGGAGACAGTGCAACCAATTAAGGCAGTGCAGTTAGTAGCGACAGTTCAACCAGTAGATATAATAGATCAGATGGATATAGTAGTTCCTTCTAGGTCCAAGGTTGTCTCGATGAGTTATTATGAGGAGACAGTAGCTCCTTCCAATGGATCACTAGATCGAGTTGAGACAGCTTTGGCTCCCGGCTCGCATAAGATCACTTCCTCGATGAGTCCCTATATAGAGGCACTCCACCAAGCCTTCTCCGAGGAGTGCACACTCGAAGATGAGTCGAATGAGGATATACCAGTACACAGAGTTTATATGGTTACCCATCGAGGTCACTCAGATGAGCAGAGAGAGACCGAGGATGAGGATGAGTAGGGAGAGACCGAGGTAGGTGGATCTCCCAGGTCAATTGATACAGAGGCTATAGTTTTGCACCTTCAGACTCAAATCATAGAGATGGTAAGAGCCATGGTGGCGATGACTACACAGTTGATAGCCTCGAGGGTGATTTCCTAGATGACGGATGTATCCACTCCTAGTATTTCCAGAGATAAGCTCATAATACCATGAGTAGCACTAGGCCCTAGTAGAATGGGTAGGGTATAGATGACAGTTTCTTTAGCACCTATAATAGTCTAGAGTCAGCTAGCACAGTTGTTGGTGGGTTAGATTCACGATTTGATAGCCTAGAAGGTAGAGTAGATAATTTCCTCTAAGAAGATTGGAGAGGACGTTAGTAGAGGGAGACCCCACCCGATTGAGTATGAGAGGGAGCCTTACCCTCCTGGTTTCATTTTCTCATATTTTAGAGTTTTTGATGCGTTTGGGATCCTGAGGTAGCATGCGGCTCAATACCAGGCCATATGTTGCATAAGAGAGAATGATCCCTTGATGTTAAGGTTGTTCATTAGTAGTTTGGTTAGTATGGCATTTGCTTGGTATACTGACTTCCCTAATGACTCAGTCCAAACTTTTATAGAGTTAGAGTAGCTGTATGTATAGAGGTTTGTCAGAGCAGAGCACCGGGTCACAGTAGGAGAGTTAATGGTTACTAGACAGCATCCTCGAGAACCACTATTAGATTACATAATTAGATGAAGAAATCTTAGCTTACAGGGTGAGCCACAGCTACAAGAGCAGCACATAATTTAGATTTTATTGAAGAATATAGATTGTCCGATAGCACCCTACCTTAAGGGATTCAGCATACGAACCTTCAAGGAGTTACTAATGAAGGTAATCAACTTGCAGGACAGCATACCCGATACAGGCCCTCTTAAGGTTGAGAGTTAACCTCATTATAGACCTCAGCATCAAGAGTCTTCAGCGGCACCTCCACCTAAGAGAAGGGAGGTACACAGTACCTACAGACCACCGGATAAGGGCAGAAGGCCCTTAGTTAGTTCAGCACTGCCACATATATCTCACATAATGAGTCAGTCAGCATCACAACCCACACCCTCTTGTAGGACTCCAGAGAGTTAGGAGTACCTATAGGAGAAGCTCAACAAATAATATACTTTAAAAAAAGACAATGTGAAGAAGATCTTTAAGTTCATGGTTAAGAAAAATATCTTAACATTCGTAAACAATAGTATAATGGAGTAGGAGGGACAAACATGAAAGTTCGTTAGGGATGTTAAGCCCTATAGAACTGGCACAAGCTAACCAAGAGGGAGGGGGGGGGGGGGGGGGGGGGGGCGAATTGGTATTTTAAAAATTCTTTTCACAAAGAAGTAAAAATCCCATAAACCAAAATCACACCACAAGAAAAATAAATGCGGAAATTTAAAGTGCGGAAGCAAGAAATAAGAACACAGAAATTTATAATGGTTATGTCAACTCGACCTACGTACACTCCCCGGAGGCGCCCTCCAAGTATTGCACTACAATCGTGACTCTCCTTTATCCCCCACAGCTAGGCGGAGAAGCCTTTACAAAGAACCTCCTTTTTGCCACCCCGGCAAGGTAGAGAATCTATCTCCTTTTACTTCCTCCTGAAGCTGGCAGAGAATCACAATCAGATTCTGAATCCTAACCTCTACTGACCCTTCCACAGATGAGAAACTCTAGACAAAGAAGAAGCAGAGCGATCCTTGAAGCAACCCTTGTGATTCCCCTCACAAGATCCTCTCTCTCTCCCTCTCTCTCTTTCTCTCCTCAAGGTCTTCTCAGGTCAAGGCATCAGCAAAAGATTATTCAAAACGTTGAACAAGAGCTCTTAAATAGAAGAGCTTCAAAGGAGCTCATTAATTGTAAGTTGCCGATAATATCATCCAGGCCGATATGGACATCATCCTAGCAAATCAGTACAAATCTCAGAAGATTGGCCAGAGCATCGCCCTGAATGCAAACCGGACGATTTAAAATTGGCTTGATCGTCCAGGATGATCTCATGATCGTCCAGAAGTAACTAAAGTTTTTGAATAGATCATCCTGGCCAATCCTGTGATCGTCCAGGACGATATGATCGTATCAATCATCCTTAATTACTTCCTTGATTTCTCTGATTAATTAAGGCATAATTGTGAATATCATCGAGGCCGACCCAAGATTGTCCTGGCCAATTACCAAAAATTATAGAATACCTTAATTGTTTATGGTGGCAACTTCTTTCTATTTTGAGCTTATCGTCCTAGCCGATACACGTATCGTCCAGGACAATTTGGTAATGACGGCTGCCTTAATTAAGAATCCCGAATAGAATCTCTGTTTTAAACTAATTCGTCCAGGCCGATAAAAATATCGTCCTGGCCGATGTGAGTGAAAATAGAAATTCTAAGTCTCTCAAGTATGTATGTGTAGGGTTACTTAGCATCAGTCTCTTTGAACATTACAAATAGACTCAAGAAGAGAAAAAAGCAAAGTATAGACTGACTCAATCCTAACCTACGCAATCTTGAACTTGCTCCGTTTGTTCGTCCGATCTTCAGTTCCTGAAATATTAAAAGTAACATGTAGTCTAAGAGAATCAATAGTGTTTGTCAATCATCAAAACCTAATTCATGAAAATAGATTTGCAACAAAACATACCACCTACACTATTATCCCTTTCACAGACACATTCGGAATGTTTTGGAGAATTACTATATGTTCAAGGATAGAGTTGAGAGGTTGATGACCACTGGGAAGATACATCTCCAAGATAGTGATTTTGTACAGCCTCAGGGCAAGGCTACTCAGACAGTGCAGATGATTTCAGACCTAGCCATAGTGACAGTCAGAGTTACATTCAGGGCAATAGTAGTAGGTCTCCCCATGCCAAGTCAATAATTACCACTCCAGCTACTTCGCCGGCACTATTTTTTTTCTTCTTCTATTGTAGTGCCAGATGAGCACATTTCTTTTTTTATTTTTATATGTAATAAGAAAATGAATGAAAAATAAAAGATTGTTGTAACCTCAAAGGGAAGATAGGACCCCTTCCATCACTTACGCTGAAGGACTTTGTTCACCCTTCTATTGATGAAGAAATAATAGAAGAAGATGATTCTAGCTACTTTTGGTCTTCTGTACCTTTAACTTTTACTTCAGTTTCTTCTAGTACTCGTTCTTCTCATATCTTACATATGTTATGTAATATAAATGATTATATGTGTAATGATGAGTTTGAGTCGGATCCAAAACCTGCATTCACTATTCTAGATGGTGGTTGTTACATGAATTTAAGCGATTAATCCAAGAACCCACTTCAGACACTTTTCTTAGAGCTAACACAAGCCACCACTACTAAACCAAAGGAATCTCCTATTAAGGATGACTCAATACAAGAATTTCATTTTAATCAGAGAATGTCCTTCCACCCCGGATGACTAAAAATATAAAAGAAAAAGATAAAAATATTGTTACCTAGCAGGACGATCCTATCCCTTCCTCCCAAGATCATTTTAAGAATAAAGGAAAATGCCCTCAGCTAGAAGTGGATTACAATATGTTGGCTCACATAAGAAAAATTCCTTCCATGCTTAGTATCTACAATGATATGATGATTTCCCTTGACTTAAGAGAGACCCTAGTAAAAGCACTACTTAAACTAGAGTCCTATAAAGACTTCTTTGCTTCTGAATCTATTGAGGATGCATGCCTTTTGAGAGAGAAATCATGCATTACCTTTTCAGATCATGATCTTCTTCTAGGCACTTCTGAGCACAATTGTCCCTTATACATCACTACTGAAGTCAATGGTTATGAGTTGAATAGGATCATCATTGACCAGGGAGCTTCAATCAATATCCTTAGTTATAAAACTTTGAAGGTCCTCTCCCTAGGTCATTTGAAGCTCACTTCCAATAAGATTTTGTTGAAAGGCTTTAATGACCAAAGTCAGCGAGCTCTTGGGTCGTATACCTTGCCTTTTGAATTTGGCAGTTTCCTAATCGAGGCTAAGTTTCTTGTGATTCAGGCTGATACTTCATACAGGGCTCTCTTAGGAAGGCCTTGGATCCACGAGTATGGAATGGTGCCTGCTACCTTGCACCAATGCATGAAGTATATGAGGAATGATGTCGAGTATTCCATTCCTAGAGATATCCAGCCCTTTTCCATGCAAAAGGTCCCTATTTATGATGACGCCGAGTATTATATACCACCAAAATCTCATAGGCCTCCCCCTACCCAGTCATTAGTGATACCTGCTAATATTATATTGGGTCCTATGTAGTCACCTACATAGGGTCCTATACAACCACTAGTACAGGGTCCATCACAGGTTAGTATTGAGGCAGGTGTTTCCGTTACATATCCTGATGAATATCCTTCCCAGTTTGTAGTTGGGCATGACTTTCCCCCTAGCATAGGTAAGGGAGGACAAGGTAGACGTAGAAGTAGAGAGTCTACTCACTCATCGCTAAACTACAATGCTCAAATTCCTCCTCCCTCGTATCTTTACTTTTCTTCTTTGACTGTTGAGTCAGACTCTTCAGATGACGACATGATTGATATTCTTCATCATCCAGCACCTCCACTAGTGGTGAATACCACTAATTATAGTTCATTCCCTATATTTCATAGGTATTTGGTACCCTAGGGTGGCTTGATTATTGATAGTAGCTCAGACAAGGAAGTAGACTCACGATGTCAGACTACTACCCAATAACCCTTCTTCCACCAGATGTGCGGGATAAGAGTTAAAGAGTCCAGTCTAAGAACTTTAGATACCCCTTCCACTAGTGCTAGTGACTCATAACCGACTAACAAATCTCCTAGACCTCCACTGTATGATTTCTTCATAAAGCCACAGCTAGTGAGTGTGCCTCCTTATCCCATAGTATAGGTGCCCCACTGGGTCCTAAGAGCTAGGGCCCCTTGATATTATTATGGGAAATGAAGTTATTCACATTCCTCGATACATTTCATGTAAAATGGAGGGCTATATTGAGTAGGGTCTCATTCACTCAACTGGGTCCGAGGAATGGGCTCCATAACAAGTACATATTTGGTAGACTGATATACCTCAAGCCCAATAAGGCTTGGGATTTATTATGAAAGATCAGTCCACTCATGCCAATATTTGTACCATTTTTCAGTCTTACCCATTTATTTCTCTTACCAACAAAGAAGACCTTGATAGTGGGGATGACAGGGTCCTTGATGCTCCACAAGAGTTTGAAGCTGGCGTCACTTCTGCCATTGACAAACTGTGTGAGGTAAACTTAGACACTGAATTAGATTATAGGTCTACTTTTTATAGTGCCTTATTATCTAGATTACTTGCTTAAGAATACATCAAGTTACTATCAGAATTTAGAGATTGCTTTGTTTGGAACTATACCGAGATGCCTAATTTAAATCCAAAAGTGGCAGTCCATAAGTTGGCTATCCAGCCTGAAGCTGTCCCTATTAAACAAGCACCTCACAGGATGAGGTTAGAAATTGAGTAATAGGTGATCGCTGAAAGTAAGAAACTTATAGAAGCTGGATTTATTCAAGAAGAGAAGTGTCCTACCTAGCTTGGCAATACCATTCCAATTTGGAAGAAGAGTGGACAAATTTGTGTCTGCATTAATTTATGTGATTTGAGCAAGTTATGTCCTAAAGATGATTTCCCTCTCCCTATACCCAAACTTATGGTGGATATTGCTTCATCCCATAGCATTTTATCCTTCATGGATGGTTTATTTTGTTATAATCAAATAAAGATGGCCCTTGAAGATGAAAAATTAACTTCATTTTGTACGCCCATAGCTGTTTTTTGTTATAAGGTGATGTCCTTTGACCTTAAGAATGTCGGGGCCACCTATCAATGCGTCATGACTGTTATCTTAGATGAGATGATACACAAGCAAGTTGAGTGCTATGTCGATGATCTGATGGTTAAAATCAAGGTCCGTGGAGATCACCTTTGAGATCTACGAATTATTTTTGAACGTCTGCGCAAATATGATTTGAAGATGAATCTTTTAAAATGAACATTTAAAGTTAGTGCAGAAAAGTTTTTATGGTTTATAGTCCTTTACCGTGGTATTGAGATTGATCCTTCTATGATCAAAGCCATAGTAGACTTAAAACCCCCTAAAAGTCTTACCTAGTTGAGATCCTTTTGGGGTAAGCTTGCTTTATTTGCAGAGATTTATCTCCAACCTTTCTGGTAAGTGTCATCCCTTCGCTACTCTAATGAAGAAAGATGCTCGATTCCATTTGGATGAGTGTTGTTAGGAGGCCTTTGAGAGTATAAAGCACTATATGGTGAACCCCCTATTTTAGCTGCACCTATCCCAGGTAGGCCATTGATTCTCTACACTACGACCCTCGATGAGTTTCTAATTGCATTATTGGCTCAAGAGAATAAGAAAGGAAAGGAGAACGTCTTATACTACCTTAGCAGATGATTGATACCTGCTGAATTAAAATACCCAGCGATGAAAAAAAATGTTTAGCTTTAATCTTCGCATTGCAAAAGCTTAGACATTATATATTATTGCACAAGATTAATATGATTTCTCGAGTCAACCCCTTGTAGTACTTGATGACCCGTCCGACCCTCTCAGGTCATCTAGCATGGTGGTCTATGATCCTACTGCAATTCGACATTACTGTCATCCCTCAGCGGGCTGTCAAAGGACAGACTCTAGCTGACTTTCTTGCTGATCATCCGATCCCTGCTGATTCTCCACTCAATGATGATCTACCTAATGAACTAGTCATGAGTGTGGATGAACAGGAGTACTATACTTGGGAGTTTTACTTTGACGGTGCGTTATCTGTCCTTAAATCTAAATGAAACTCCTATAGTTAGGGTTAGTTTAGGCCTGGTTTTTATATCTCCTAAAGGTCATACTCTATGGTACTCCTATAGTTTATCAGAACCTCATACTAACAATGAAGCTGAGTATGAAGCTCTACATTTGGGCTTGAGTTGACCATTCAGATGAATATTTTGCGGGTGAATATCTTTGGAGACTCCCAACCAATTATAAATCAAGTAGCTGGAGTTTCGAAGTTCTTAAACCTGAGCTCCTGCCCTACTATAATAAAGTAATGGAGCTCTTGTGCTTAATCCTAGAAGTTACTTTGGCTAAAATTCCAAGATATATAAATTGAAAAGTAGACGCCTTAGCCAAGTAAGCAAAAGAATTAGCTAACCCTACTAAAAATCTCATGTCTATTATTGTCCAGTATCATCAGGCTCTGTGCCCCCACAAACTTATGTTATCCCTAACCTCATAGTGTTTACTATTGATGAGGAGTCAGATTGGAGAGTGCCCTTCATAGAATATTTGAAGTATGGTAGGCTTCCGAATGATAGGTCTCTCGCCGCTCAAATTAGAAAGAGAGATCTATTATTCACCTACATAAATGATGCCTTATATAAATTCTCTTTTGACTAAATATGGTTGTGTTGCTTTAATAAAGAAGAGGCTCATAAGGTCATTGGCAAAATACATGAAGGGTTTTGTGATGCCCATCAGTCCGGTCCTAAAATGAAAGGCATAATTAAATGCCTTGGCTACCATTGGCCGACTGTGATCTGTGATTGTATGGATAAAACTAAAAAATGCCATCAGTGGCAAATTTATAGTACGTTGATTCACCAGCCCCCTAATCCGTTGCACTCTACTATCTCATCTTGGCCTTTTGAAGGTTAGGGCATGGGTGTAGTGGGTCCTATCGACCCTCCTTCCTCTAAGGGTCATAGATTTATTTTAGTTTCCACTGATTACTTCCCTAAATGGGTAGATGCTATGCCACTTTAAGAAGTTAAATCGAAAGATGTGATGCGTTTCTTTCACGATCACATCCTATACCACTTTGGTGTTTTTCGCCGTATAATTTTTGATAATGGCCTGTTATTTAGAAGCACCAAAATTATTTGGTTTGCCTACCACCATAATATTAATTAATGATATTCCTCAATATACTATCCTAAAGCTAATGGTATAGTGGAGGTATTTAATAAAACTCTTGTGCAACTGATAAGGAAAATCCTTATTATAAGTAAATGAGAATGACATGATAAGTTACCTAAAGTATTATGGGCCTATAGGATTACCTACCATACTCTAAGATAGTCCACCCCCTATGCTTTAGCTTTTAGGGTTGAAGCAGTCCTTCCACCCGAGGTCGAGCTCCCCTCACCGCGTGTAGCAGTTAGTCATAATCTATCTCTTAAATATAATGTTCAACTAAGGTATATATATATATATATATATATATACCCCCTAAAAGGGACCTTTTTACTTATCAGTAGTCTGTACGGCCACGATAATTTGTCCTCTACCACATGATGTTCATTATGAAGAGTATAAGGTTACCCTTAAAGGGATACGCTAATATGCCATAAGGATGTTTGTACTTCTATCTATAGGCACCAAACACATTGGTGCTAGCGCATAGAATTTTTAGTTTGTCCTCCCCCTTTTGTAGGGCTTAGCCCCCTAGTTTCACTGGCCAACCTAAGTGTGGTCTGGGATATCAAAACTAATGATTCGAGTCTATTTACGAGATGTGATACTGGGTCCACACCTACCTATGTTAGTCAGATGTGGCGACAATAATCCACTATTCCTATATGAATTTCTTCCTCCTATCAGTCCTATTCTGATAGTTATAGCCCCTAGTCCATTCATATGAGTTGAATCTGATCGAGGATGACAAAATTATTAGTTTAAACCCTTTAGAGATGGGATACTAGGTCCATACCATCCTATGTTAGTTAGAAGTGGTAATGTTGATTCTCTATCCTAATTTTGTTTTTATTCGTACATCAAATTTTATTATGATTGTGCTCCCCAATTCATTCACATGAGTTGACTACGGTTTGGGTTATCAAAACTAATGGTTCACTTCTTTATAAGATCATGTGTAATATCTCTCCCCAGTTTTATTCATGTGGCGAACATGGCCTGGGATATCAAAATTATTCATAACTCCATCTCTTTGTGTTCCAATTATTAGATGATGTTCTCATACTAGTAACAACTCATAGATATGGTAAATGTTCCCTCTACTATGTGTTATCTTCGATAGTATGGGATAATTCATACCTATGATTGGGAATACATAAAATAAAAAAATATATATGATAAAAAGAGAGGGAAGCTCTTAGTAGAGCAAAACCGATTGCTCATGTCACAGGAGAAACTCGACAATATTCTCTAAGAGCACAAGTTCTTGAAAATTCTTCTTTTCTCTCTTTTGAAGCACCTTGGTGATTGCTTCAAGGATAAATCCGCACTTACTTAGTTATGATCCTCTATAATTTTTTTTAATTATCTTTGGTTGTGTTGTAGTACACATTGTCTCAGATGTTAGCATCACTTCCTCACTTGGCTTGGATTTTTCTGAAGAAACATCAGCCCCCTTTTTTGCTCTTTCAGCAACCCGGTTTCTTACTCGTACCCTACTCTTAGTTGCTAGAGTAGCTATTCGAGTGTGTTATGGTTTCTGCCACTCCTTACAGGTTCCTACCTGATTATGGTAGGTGTTACCACTATGCCCTTTTGATGGTTATTCCTCTTATTCATAATTACTATCCTCAAGTAGTGAGTGTATTCCCTCGCTACCTAGAGATATTTTTTGGACTATGATGTAGCATATCTTGTCCTAGATATTGACATCATTTCTTTAAGAGTTTTGATTTTATAGAGGAAGACCAAATCTCCTGCTCCCTTTTCGTGACCTACTTTACTGTGGTCCTCCGAAAGAGCACCGCTCGTGGGGTACGAATGCAAAGGGTACGTCCGCACTATCCCGTAGGATAAAATGATTGTAGGCCTTTACACTCGATATGAACAGGTTGATGGAAGGACAGATTAGATCATGCATATGACTAGGCATTAAGGATAGAGGCTCTCACCACACACGCCAATAGATAGTAATATACACAACCTGATCACGGGTTTTCTCCACCCGATACGACAGTTTGAGTGGGGTTTAGTAGATGTGGGGCCAAGTTTCCCATGTGCGTAAGCCCCCGTGGTTAATTACATCCCAGGCCAGAGCCTGAGATGACTCTCAATTAAGGATCATACATCATCCTTTCCAAAGTGGGATTGGCACAAAGGTATAGGCTATGAAGTCCAACTCAAAAGGTAGGAAAGGTCCCAAAGGGATAAATCAACATGCATGATTCATACTAGCTTTTAGAGGCTCTAGGGTACTAACAGGAAACTAGGGAAAAGAAGATCAAGCACTCAGTCACATGTGTGAGAGAAGAATAGAGGTGGCGTCATCCAGTGATGCAGATAAGTAGGATTTATAGTCCCTGAAAGAAAGAGACCTACCTACTATTTAAGGCATAATATGAGACCAAATGCAGTAGCCTCGAATCCTAATTCTAGATTGGGCTTAGTGTTCTACACAACACTAAGACCCGTGTCCTAGCTAATGTAATGCAAAATCATGACTAATCTCGGCCTGGATTGGGCAACCATCTAACCATCTAGTCACTTTAAAACCATGCTATCAAGTCAGTTATGAAAGATGGGTGTGTAGTTTAGTTCTTTGGAAATAGGACCAACATCTAGATAATTTCCTAATTAGTCCCAGACTTATGTGGGGTGAACGACCCTAACCAATGCAATTAAAATTTTATTTAGTTGGTTACTAATGTAATGCATGCTAGTTGAATGGTCGAATCATGAATGCTTTAGATTTTAAAAATAGGCTTATATAAATTTTTTTTTTTAAATAGACTAGGCCTCCCTAGGTTCAGCACTTCATCCTCACAGGCCAGATTGTTTGGACTTTACCTGCAGGTAGGGAGGTGTCTTATAAGAAAGAGAGAGAAGAATGCATCGATATGCATGCGACCCCAGACGATTCCGATAATTCCTTAGATTCATTAAGTTTCTAAATTATTTAAATCCTAGAATTTTAAATGTTAGTTATGAGTAGAAAATTTTTCATAGTCCTTAGAGAACCTAACGAAATCCAGACGAAAGCAAAAACGACATGTAAGAAAGAAACCAAGGAAAAGCAGGCAATTTCTATCGTGTAATCAAAATAAACACATCAATATAAATAAACTAATCAAATAAATGTCCTTAGGCCAACTTCCCTTTAATTATAACCCAGGCTATGCAAAAAATAAAGTGGCCGGGCACCACTACTAACGACCTAGGTTTCTAAGCCTATGACAGACGCAAATGACTTTAAGTGAGATATTGGTCTTCAAGTCTTCAGCTTTTAAGTCTTATTCTCCTTGGACTCCTTGGATCTCTCCTCCTTGGACTTCTTGGATCTCTCCTCCTTTGACTCCATGGAAATCTCCTCCTTGGACTCCTTGGATCTGTCATGGCTTGAATATCCAAATGAAGAGACAATTCTCCCTTGGTAGGGGGCATTGCCTTTTCTCTTTGGATATCTGAAGCCATCCAACTTGATCTTCAAAATGGAAGAAGACTCTCCCCTTTGAGGATGCCTTCTTCTTTTGGAATCCAAGTTGGATAAGAATATCCACACTCAAAGACACCTTCACAACTCTTTACAAATGTTATAAATTTTTACATAAATTGGAAAGCAGTAAATCTAGACTCTCCTACATTATTATCCTAATAAAAATCATCCCAAGCAGTTTATATATAAGGAAATAAAAATGCACATCCACAACTACATTCTTGTCCATGCTCTTAATTATTGAGGGCTAAGTAATTTTTGGAGCACTTGTAGCAGTTATAATTTAGTGATTTTATTTTATCCCTCATTTATTTAGGGGGGCTGAGCAAGCACCTGCATAAAATAACATTAGAAATCATGATAAGACCCCCATTTTAGCATTGTATGAGCATGACCACCTACAAGAAGAACAGTATATATATCGTTCCTAACTTAGGGGGTAAATCTAACGCCCCTTAAATCATATCCAGAGTGCATGAAAAGTAAGTAAACACACCAATCAATTTCAAACAGCATGTAGTGAAAATAACGAAAAGCTCTAGCATACAGCAGAAAAGGAAACACCAGCCTATCCTAAGTCTAGAAGTGGTTCCGTAGCAAATAATTATACATATAAGTAAGGCTTGTGTGGTTTGGATAGATCCTAATTTGGGTAGTTAGTTAAAGTTGCCTAGAGTTCAGGTTTGTTGAAGGTCAGAAAAGAAAACTTTAATTGAAGTTCAAATATTAGTGGATTAGGGTTCATTTTAGTAAATTTAGTTGGTCGATCAGTTTTAAAAGCTTAGGGTATTGATATTTGAAGTTCAAATAATATTAGACTATTTTGGAACGCCCCGGGTCCTCCTAGGTATTAGATTGAGGGGGTCCAAAAGGTCACTATGGAAAATAGGTTAGGTCTATGTCTCCTAATATTTTAAGTAAATACTAGACCTTAACATGAGTAGTTAGCCAGGTAGTACACTGGATTTGGAGTTTCCTAGTCAAAGTTATGAATTTTCTAAGTTTTGGACCTTAGACTATCGGTTGGGGTTGACCAAAAAGTTGACTTTCTAATTTTGGTTAGTTTCTGAAATCCTAATATTTTTAATAAATACTAGACCCTAATAAGAGTCTAACGCAAGTGAGCTTGCCTAATTTAGAATTTTTTATAATTAGTTATAAATTTTCTAAGTTCAGGGTATTTATGGGAATTATCTAAATTATGTAATAAGTGTTAAAGTTTTCATGTCAATCCGGGATCTACCCTAGCTCCTAAAAATTTTTTAAGTTCGCTAGATGGGTCCTTAATTATTGTCCTTATGGTATCTCTATATTATAAAGGTTTAAACTATGTTTTGAACTAACTCTTGAGGTAACAATGCATGTAAAATACACAAAAGAAGTAAACACACTAGGTCATTAGATCTATAAGAGCCTAAACTAAGTGGTGGTGCATCATACACTTGCAAACTAGGAATAACAAGAAAATAGGTACACCTAAAGAAGAGATTAGTGAATGATTGGGACTCAACCATTCATTAATCTATACCCCCATGATTGCTCTTCACACATATAATCCATGTTTAAAATTTCATTGGAGTGGATCTCCCAAAATTATAACTTAATTATAAGTATTTTTAACATAATTTCAAAATACATATAAATATAAATATAAATTTTAGAAAATAAAGTAATTAAAAATAAGTTAATTCAAAATACATAAGTATCGGGAGACCCACTGACCAGCCTAACGAGGCTTCAAAAGTAGTTTGAAAATAGTTTTTAATTTCAAAATAATTATGATATTAATTATTAAATAATATTAAAATTGTCAAATAGAGGTAAAAGATAGAATTCTGTTAGTACAGTCAATATCAACTTCTAAAAATAATTTTAGAATAAAATTCATATTTTTTTGAAAAAGAACGAGGGGTCGCACAAAGAAATCCGGATTTGAAACTAAAAAGATATGAATTTTGAAGTTTTAGAGTAATAAAAGATATTTTAAAAATAGTTTAAAATAGTCAATATCAAAGAATACTTTTTAAATAAAAGTAAATTAACATGCATATTTCTGAAATTTATTGTTTAACCTAATAAGATAATAAATAATAATGTTAATAAGTATTAAAAATATTTAAAATGAACATTAAAAAATAATACTAATAACATAATAATAATACATTAATATAATGATAATTAATAAAAATAGTTTTAAAATAAAACTTAATAATGATAATAATATTAAAGGTGTTAATATAATAATAATTAATATATAATAATAATAATAAATATGGTCTAAAACAATAAATTATTAATAATTAAATAATAAATAATAACCTAATTATAATTACAATAATATAAAATAATAATTAAAAAAGTTTTTTTTAATATATTATATTTTACCATTTTAAAATTTAAGGGATTAAAATTTTTAAGAAAAATAATATTTAAATTTAAACCATTTTTTAAGTAAAAATAATTTTAAATTATAGAGAATTCAAATACGATCGATTCGACATATTATACGCGAAAAACAAGTAAAAAATGAATTTTCTGTGAATTTTTGAAGAAAACTAGGTTTAAAATATTATTAATACTAATTAAAATGATTAATTAAGCGACAGCAGGCGACATGGAAGTAGCTGATTAGTTCACACGGTCCCAGAGGCAGCGGTTAGACGCATGGCATCACTTAACCACGTCGGACACACCGCCAGGACGTTCGATCATCCGTTGATTGGAATCAGTGGCTCTGATCTTGTCGGACGAGCGTATTTGATTGTGGGATTGAACCCAGCTGTTGATCAAAACCGCAGAGGGGCTAAATTCTGTTTGTTGATCATGGGATCAATGAACCTGATCCGGCTCCTACGGACGGCGAGCAGAATCTAAACCCTAAAAGATAGAATTCTGTTAGTATAGTCAATATCAACTTCTGAAAATAATTTTAGAATAAAATTCACATTTGTTTGAAAAGAACGAGGGGTTGCACACAGAAATCCGATTTGAAACGAAAAAGATATGAATTTTTGAAGTTTTAGAGTAATAAAAGGATATTTTAAAAATAGTTTTAAAATAGTCAATATCAAATAATACTTTTTAAATAAAAGTAAATTAACATGCAATATTTCTGAAATTTATTGTTTACCTAATAAGATAATAATAATAATGTTAATAAGTATAACTCGTAGGCTCCCCATGAACAATTCTTCTATTGGAACAACGATCGAACGAGCTCTCGATTGGACAGATCGAAACCTTGAACATTCTACGTCTCGGGTTCGCTGGAATCTCGCCGCCGACGGCCTCACCTCGTCGGGTTTGAGTGGGGAAAGGTGGGAGGAGGTCTCTCAAACTCTCACATGAAGTTTCTCGGAAAGAGAAGGGCTAGGCTAAGAGTAATGCGAAAAAGATCCCAAAATAGACTTAATTTTTTATATTTAAAGCTCCTAAACCTAAGGTGGACGGAAAGGATCCAATCCTTGGGTCATTGGGAGGGAAATTAACTTGAATCCCTATGGTTTTGAATTTAAGACCCTTAATATGGATTTAAAGGCCTTAATTAGGTCTTAAATAGGCTTAAATAGGTCATATTGACCTATTAAGAGCTTGATTTGACCGAGTCAGAGTTTGGCTTGGTCAAATTAGTCAAATAGGTCAATGGGGGATGGGGTTCAAGCCTAAGAAACCATGGAATTAATTTAGAATTAGTTTTAGGCCTAAAGGTTCTAAATGGGTCAACCTATGTTGACTTGGTTAACTAGGTTGACCCAGGGCACAAGTCTGGGTCTAGGAGATTGAGCCCGACCTAATGAGTCCAAGGGTGTAGAGAAATAGGCTTGAGGAGGCCTAAATTGGATTTGAAATTGAATGGAAGGGGTTAGGTCTATTTGGGTCAACCCTGATTGACCTGGTCAACAAGGTTGAGCCAGGACCAGGGTTTGGGCTCAGTAGACTTGGCTTGACTTCCTGGACCCATTAGGATGGGTCCTAGGGTCTGGCATGGCCAAATTGGATCAGGTCAACTCTTTGACCTAGTTCTGGGGAAAAAAATATGTCAACAAACAGACCCCCAATAGGAGCGGCGAACAACTAGTGAATTGCTCGTGTTGGTGTTGACTAACTGAGTCAAAGAAAGTAGAGTGAAGATAATGAGTGTAAGGGTACCAAAAAGGTAGAAGAAAAGGTAAAGAGCTCTTCTCCTGACCTTTCCCTAAAGTAAGGGCAGAGCCTAAGATAGAGGAAAGAACAACAGTGCACAAGTAAGGTGTCACCAAAATGGTGAACCAGTAGTGGGGCCTTCTCTTGGCCTTGCCCTTCAACCAGGGTAGAGCCAAGGAAAGGACCAAAGTAACGATCAGCTATAAAAGTGAAAATGAGGTAAAGGAGTTCTCCCCTAGCCTTGCCCTATAGCGGGAGTAGAGCTAAAGAGAGAACTGAGAGTAAAAAGTCACCACGTAGATAAAAAAGTAAGTGGAGTTCTCCCCTAGCATTTCCCTGTAGTAGGGGTAGAGCCAAGGGAAGAACTAAAAAGTATGGTAGTAAAAGTAGATCGACTATCTACCTGATCGTATCAAAACAGCATAATAGAAGGTGAAGGGGCCCCGTCTCCTCCTGCTCATCTGAGAATAGTGGATTTGGGTAACTCAATATTTACCTGACCAAATTGAAACAACAAATAAAGGAGTCACGAAATTTGGTGCATGTTTGATGAGAACAGAACACTCAGGGAGAAAGGTGGCAAGGAGTTCCTGCCAGGTGCTCTGTCAGGCCCTCTCTACCAAGTAAAACCAGTTACATGCCTGATCGTATCTAAACAGCAGGGTAGAAGGTGAAAGGATCCCATCTCCTCCTGCTCATCTCAGAATAGTGGATTGGGGTGACTCAATATTTGCATGACCAAATCAAAACAAGAAATAAAGGAATCATGAAATCTGGTGCCTGTTTGATTAGAATAGGACACTCAGGGAAAAAGGAGATGAGGAGTTCCTGCCATGTGCTCTGTCAGGCCCTCTCTATAAAGTAAAACAAGCTACCTGCTTGATAGTATCAAAACAGCAGGGTAGAAGGTGAAAAGATCCCATCTCCTCCTGCTCATCTCAGAATAGTGGATTAGGGTGACTCGATACTTCTGCATGACCTCAGCAAAAGTAAAGAAGACATGAAATAGAAGCCTGCCTATTCTTTAATAGGGCATCAGAAGTAAAAGGGCATTGAGAAAGGCCCCCCAAGGACTCTATTGGGCTCGTTCATCTAGGTAAGTAAAACCAACTACCTGTCTGACTGTATCTGGACAGCGGGGTAGAAGGTGGAAAGGATCCCGCTTCTCCTGATCCTTTTGAAATAGTGGATTTGGGTGACCCACTACTTCTGTCTGACCTCAGCAAGAAGCTCATGAGCCACGAAATAGATGTGTTCTTTCTTTTTACTGCTTCCGTATTTATTTTTCTTCCGCACTTTGATTGTGGTGATTTGGTTTGTGATTTTTGTTTTAAAGTTAACCAATTCACCCTTCTCTCTTTATTTAGCCTTGGGCCAGTTCATGAGGGCTTAACATCCCTAACGAACTTTAAGGACACACTGCCAGGATGTTCGATCATCCGTTGATTGGAATTAGTGGCTCTGATCTTGTCGGATGAGCGTATTTGATTGTGGGATTGAACCCTGCTGTTGATCAAAACCGCAGAGGGGCTAAATTCTATTTGTTGATCATGAGATCAATGAACCTGATCCGGCTCCTACGGACGGCGAACAGAATCTAAACCCTAAAATGATATATCATCTCATTCTCTCGATATAATGGACCAAATCTAATGATATTTTAAACATAGCTCGTGCATGTGAAGAGTATCAATAGGGGATCTATATCGCGGTCTGAAAAGCGCTTAATAAAAAGCTAAACAATTCTTGGGCTTGTTGAACTCGTAGGCTCCCCATGAACAATTCTTCTCTTGAAACAACAATCGAACGAGCTCTCGATTGGACAGATCGAAACCTTGAACGTTCTATGTCTCGGGTTCGCTGGAATCTCACCGCCGGCGGCCTCGCCTCATCGGGTTTGAGTGGGGAATGGTGGGGGGAGGTCTCTCAAACTCTCACATGAATTTTCTCGAAAAGAGAAGGGCTAGGCTAAGAGTAATGCCAAAAAGATCCCAAAATAGACTTATTTTTTGATATTTAAAGCTCCTAAACCTAAGGTGGACGGAAAGGATCCAATCCTTGGGTCATTGGGAGGGAAATTAACTTGGATACCTATGGTTTTGAATTTAAGACCCTTAATATGGCTTTAAAGGCCTTAGTTAGGTCTTAAATAGGCTTAAATAGGTCATATTGACCTATTAAGAGCTTGATTTGACCGAGTCAGAGTTTGGCTTGGTCAAATCAGTCAAATAGGTCAATGGGGGATGGGGATCAAGCCTAAGAAACCATGGAATTAATTTATAATTAGTTTTAGGCCTAAACGTTCTAAATGGGTCAACCTATGTTGACTTGGTTAACTAGGTTGACCCAGGGCACAAGTCTGGGTCTAGGAGACTGAGCTCGACCTAATGAGTCCAAGGGTGTAGAGAAATGTGCTTGAGGAGGCCTAAATTGGATTTGAAATTGAATGGAAGGGGTTAGGTCTATTTATGTCAACCCTGATTGACCTGGTCAACCAGGTTGAGCCAGGACCAGGGTCTGGGCTCAGCAGACTTGGCTTGACTCCCTGGACCCATTAGGATGGGTCATAGGGTCTGGCTTGGCCAAATTTGATCAGGTCAACTCTTTGACCTAGTTTTGGGGAAAAAATATGTCAACAAACAAACCCCCAACAGGAGCGGCGAACAACTAGTGAACTGCTCAAGTTGGTGTTTACTGACTGAGTCAAAGAAAGTAGAGTGAAGATAATGAGTGTAAGGGTACCAAAAAGCTAGAAGAAAAGGTAAGGAGCTCTTCTCCTGACCTTTCCCTAAAGTAAGGGCAGAGCCTAAGATAGAGGAAAGAACAACAGTGCACAAGTAAGGTGTCACCAAAATGGTGAACCAGTAGTGGGGCCTTCTCTTGGCCTTGCCCTTCAACCAGGGTAGAGCCAAGTAAAGGACCAAAGTAAAGATCAGCTATAAACGTGAAAATGAGGTAAATGAGTTCTCCCCTAGCCTTGCCCTATAACGGGGGTAGAGCTAAAGAGAGAACTGAGAGTAAAAAGTCACCACGTAGATGAAAAAGTAAGTGGGGTTCTCACCTAGCCTTGCCCTGTAGTAGGGGTAGAGCCAAGGGAAGAACTAAAAAGTATGGTAGTAAAAGTAGATCGACTATCTGCCTGATCGTATCAAAACAGCATAATAGAAAGTGAAGGGGCCCCATCTCCTCCTGCTCATCTGAGAATAGTGGATTGGGGTGACTCAATATTTACCTGACCAAATTGAAACAACAAATAAAGAAGTCACAAAATCTGGTGCATGTTTGATGAGAACATAACACTCAGGGAGAAAGGTGGCGAGGAGTTCCTGCCAGGTGCTCTGTCAGGCCCTCTCTACCAAGTAAGTAAAACCAGTTACATGCCTGATCGTATCTAAACAGCAGGGTAGAAGGTGAAAGGATCCCATCTCCTCCTGCTCATCTCAGAACAGTGGATTGGGGTGACTCAATATTTGCATGACCAAATCGAAACAACAAATAAAGGAATCATGAAATCTGGTGCCTGTTTGATTAGAATAGGACACTCAGGGAAAAAGGTGATGAGGAGTTCCTGCCATGTGCTCTATGAGGCCCTCTCTATAAAGTAAAACCAGCAACCTGTTTGATAGTATCGAAATAGCAGGGTAGAAGGTGAAAAGATCCCGTCTCCTCCTGCTCATCTCAGAATAGTGGATTAGGGTGACTCGATACTTCTGCATGACCTCAGCAAAGGTAAAGAAGACATGAAATAGAAGCCTGCCTAGTCTTTACTAGGGCATCAGAAGTAAAAGGGCATTGAGAAAGGCCCCCCAGGTACTCTATTGGGCTCGCTCATCTAGGTAAGTAAAACCAACTACCTGTCTGACCGTATCTGGACAGCGGGGTAGAAGGTGGAAAGGATCTCGCTTCTCCTGATTCTTTTGAAATAGTGGATTTGGGTGACCCACTACTTCTGCCTGACTTCAGCAAGAAGCTCATGAGCCACGAAATGGAAGTATGCTTAATCTTCAATAGGACATCCGGGGTAAAAGGGTGGTGAGGAATGCCTCCTAGGGACTCCGTCGGGCTCTCTCAACCGGGTAAGTAAGACCAACTACCAGTCTGATCGTATCTAGATAGCGGGGTAGAAGGTGAAAAGGATCCCGCTCCTCATGCTCCTTTCAAAACAGTGGATTGGGGTGACCCACTACTTTTTTCTGACCTCAGCAAAAAGCTCGTGAGCCACGAAATAGAATTTTGCTTAGTCTTTTATAGGACATCCGGGGTAAAAGGATGGTAAGGGACACCTTCTAGGTGCTCTGGCAAGGTTTCACTTTAACCTGTAAGTAGAACCAACTACCAGTCTGACTGTATCTGGATAGCGGGGTAGAAGGTGAAAATGATCCCGCTTTTCCTGATCCTTTCGGAATAGTGAGTTGGGGTGACACACTACTTCTACCTGACCTTAGCAAGAAGCTCATGAGCAACGAAATGGAAGTCTGCTTAGTCTTTAATAGGACATTCGAAGTAAAGAAAGGTGGTAAGTGACACCTTCAAGGTGCTCTGGCAAGGCTTCACTTTAATCAGGTAAGCTTCAACATCTACGTTGACCAACTCGGCCTTGCAAATGATGAAGGGCTCAATACCCATTCAGTCATTTCAACTGAGTGGATAAAGAGTCAAGCTCTGATGTCTGCCTGATCACAACAGGATAATTAGAAAAGAGTGACGAGGAGTACGTTCCAGGTTCTCTGTAAGGTCCTCTCAACCAAGTAAGTAAAACCAACTACCTGTCTGTTCATTTCGAACAACAGGATATGAGGTAAAAGTCACCTCAACATCGTCCTAACACGGATCTGTGTAGGGATGTGAGGGAGAAAGGAGTAGGTAAATGGGATTATTTTAAGGGTAGAGCCACCTAGGTAACCCCTTATTATGCTTTGGTAACCACATGGTAGAGGACAAATCATCATGGCCATGAGTATCTAAATGCTATCAGGATCTCCTATGTAACCCTAACACTTTACAAAAGGGAGAGAGAACATCAGAATGATGTCTCTTAACAAAAGCTGGAAGAGATACAACCTCAATAGAGTGTGTAAAGGGGTAATCTCATTCCAAGGGAGTGAAAAGAACTGAAGTAGCGAGGAGCAACCTCTACTACAGAGAGTAGGACTAAGCCTGATAAAAAAAATCCTCAAGGAGGCTACAGTGGTAAACCCATACTAATTTATGGGGACCCTATAAGAAGGGGAAACAGTATCAAAACATCCAAAGGATCTCTCTAGCAGCTAGAAGTTGGGTCTCAATGGGGAAATAAGTGATAAAAGACCTGGAAGAGCTGACCCTCTACTAGAGAATCAAAGCTCAAGGCAAAGGTGATGGCGGCATCTAAGGCATGATGCCCCATATCACCAAGTAAGAGGAAAAGAGCCAAAGTAGAGAGGGAGCACCCTCGCCACTAAGGGCAACAACTCTGAACGAGAAAAAGCTCATAATGGTAACACCCACATAAACTAGTGGGACCCTGTGGGAAGTGGAAGTGACCTAAACACATTCATAAAACTAATCCGACGACTGAGCCTAGTGTATGAATGGTAGGATAGGTCACGAAAATGAGTAGGAGAACTGATCTTCCGCTGGAAAATCGAAGTTATCAAAGTAATGATGTTAACATCCAAGACAGGATATACTAAATCACACCCAGGAAGACAACCTTAGGTAGTAAGGGGACACACTCACTACTTGAGAACAATAATCATGAGTAATATTGATAAAACATCAAAGGGTCATAGTGGTAACACCTACCCTAATCGGGTAGGACCCTGTGGTAAGTAAAAGCAATAAGACAAGATTTGTAGGGCTACTCTAACAGCTAAGAGTAGGGTACAAATGCAAAAGTAGGTTGGAAAAGAAACCAAGGAGATGATCTTTTACTAGGGAATCAGAGCTCCTGGAATATGATGCTAACATCTGTGGAAAGATATACTACATCACTATTGAGGGAACAACCTGAGGTGACAAGAGAGTATATTTGCCACCCAGTATAATAATTATGAGTGAAATTAATGATCAATAGAAGGTCACAGTGGTAACACCTACCCTAATCGGGTAGGACCCTGTGTGGAGTGAAAGTGATACTACCACATTCATAGGACTACTCTGGCAGCTCAAAGCAGTGCATGAATTGGAGAGTAGACTGCCAAAAGAGTGCAGAAGGGGAAGGGTCTTTCCTTAGAAAGACCCAAATCCACAAGGTTGTGATGTCGACATCCAGGATATAATGTATCACATCACTAGCAAGGAAAAACAATCAAAATCATAGAAATTTATGACCAACTAATTGTTGACTTAACCTTGAAGAGCTCATTAAAAGTGCTTCAAGGGAGGAGAAAGAAGAACTTTGGGTAATTTGTGCCCTTAGAGAGTTTTACCGGGTTCCTCTTGTGACAAAGGGAATCAGTTTTGCTCTACTAAGGGCTTGCCTCTTTTTATCACATGTATATTTTTTTATAAATGGGGATAGTGAATGATTTTGATAACCCAGACCATGTTCGCCATATGAACAAAATCGAAGAAAGAGTTCTAACAGGATCTTATAGAGAATCTAATCATCGGTTTTGATAACTCAGACCACATTCAACTCATGTGAATGAACTGGAGAGCACAATCATAGTGAAATCGATGTATAATTAGAAACCAAAACTAGGATAGGGGATCGACATTACCACTCCTACCTAACATAGGATGGTATGGATCCAGTATCCTACCTCAAAAAGAGTCTAAACAATTGACTCTAACATCCCTTTTAAGAGCATGATGCCACAAAGCATTTATTGAATGTGGTCTGAGTTACAACTATAAGAGCGGAATGGATGGCTAAACTCCTGTGAATGGACTGGATGTTACAACTATAAGAGCATGACTGATAGGAAGAAGAGAATCTCATAGGGATAATGGATCACTAACACCCCCTATCACATTCATCTCATATGAACGGAATGGATGGCTAACATAGGTCGGCATGAACACATTATCCTATCTAAAAAGAGTATAATAAAAAGACTACGACATCCCCTATCACATTCATCTCATATGAACGGACTGGGGACAACAACTATCAGAGTAGGACTGATAGGAAGAAGAGAATCGTAAATAGGAATAGTGGATCTCTATTACTATACCTAACTAACATAAGTGGGTGTGGACCCAGCATCACTTCTCAGAACTAAACTTGGACTATTGGTTTTGATATCCCAGACCACACCTGGGGTGGCAGGTGAAACTGGGGGACTAAGACCTACTAAGGGGAGAACAAACTAAAAATTCTATGCGATAGCACCAATGTGATTGGTGTGCACAGACAAAAGTACAAAACATCCCTACGGTGTATTAGCATATCACCTTTAAGGATAACCTCATACTCTTCAAAGCAAACATCGTTTGGTAGAGGACAAATCATCGTGGACATATAGAATGCTGAAAGTAAGAGGGATCCTTTTATGAGCTATATATACAGAGCGATATTCACAGGCGGTAGGGAGGCTCCTCTGTGAAGTACTAGATTCATGAATAGTATTTTTTCAAGTATTGCCTATTAATGAAAAGCATTGGATGAATGCCATTTTCATCAATAAGTAGGTAGGAACCACCTTTATAAACTTACTCTATAGCAAAGGGCCCTTCCCAAATAGGCTCAAACTTACCACTTCAGTGTCGATGTGAAATGATGGGCCTACATAAATTAAGAACTAACTCGCCTACTCAAAAAGCATGGGGTCTAACAAGGCACTCGTAGTGCAGGGCCATTCGGGCCTTGTATAGCTTAAGGCACTAATAAGCTCGTAAGCGAAGCTCATCTAAACCATCAAGCTCTTCCAACCTTAATCAAGCATTATCTTCATCAGATAGAATATAGCTAACTGACACATGTAGTGAGGCGAGCTCGATCTCAAGTGGTAGGACTGCTTCAATCCTAAAAGCTAAAGCATATGGGGTGGACTGAGTAAGGGTACGGTTGGTAGTACTATATGCCCATAATACTTTAAGTAACTTATCATGACATTTTCTTTTATTTACAATAAGGATTTTCCTTATTCGTTGCACAAGAGTTTTGTTGAATGCCTCTGCCAAGCCATTTGCTTTAGGGTAGTAAATCAAAGAGTATCACCAATTAATGTTATGGCGATGGGCAAATCTAACAATTTTGATGCTTCTAAAGGATGGGTCGTTATCAGAGATTATACGGAGCGGAACACCAAAGTGATAAAAATATTATCGTGAAAGAATTGCATCACATCTTCTGATTTAACTTTCTTAAGTGGGGCAGCTTTTGCCTACTTAAAGAAGTAATTAGTGGTGGCTAAAATAAACCTATAACCCTTAGAAGAAGGAGGGTCTATAGGACCCATTACATTAGTGCCCCATCCCTCAAATGGCCAAGATGAAACAGTAGGGTGCAACATATTAGGGGGTTGGTGAATCACAGTGTCATGAATTTGGCACTGGTGGCACCTCTTAGTGTGCTCCATAAAATTGTGGATCATAGTCGGCCAGTAGTAGCCAAGGAGTTTACTCATGCCTTTCATTTTAGGTCTAGATTGATGGACACCACAAATCCCTTCATGTATCTCGCTCATGTCTCTACTAGCCTCTTCTTTATTGAGGCATCTCAACCACATTTAGTCAAAAGAGTGTCGATATAAAGTTTTATTTACACAGGCAAATGATAAAGCTCTCTTTTAAATTTGAGCGGCAAGAGATCTATCTTCTGGAAGCCTACCGTGCTTTAAATATTTAATGAAGAGATCTCTCTAATCTGACTCCTCATCAACAGCAAACACTGTGAGGGTCTGATCGGGAGAAAACAAGTCTGCGAGACATAGAGCTTGACGATACTGGATAATAATAGACACGAGATTTCTAGTAGGGTTAGCTAATTCTTTTGATAACTTGGCTAAAGTATTAACTTTTCCATTTTCAGCTCTAGGGATCCTAGCCAAAGATGCTTCTGGTATAAAGCACATGAGCTCCATTACTTTATTATGTTATTGAACGAGCTCAGGCTTAAAATCTTTATAGACTCCAGCTACCTGATTGATTATTAGTTGAGAGTCTCCAAAGATCTTTACCCACATAATTCTCATCTGAATGTCCAACTCTACCCCCAAAATTGGAGCTTCATACTCAACTTCATTGTTAGTATGAGGTTCTGATAAACTATAGGAGTACCGTAGAGTATGACCATCAGGAGACATAAAGACCAGGCATAATCCTACCCTAATTGTAGGAGTTTCATATGAACTTAAAACTTTAACGGATGATGCCCCGTCAAAGTAAAACTCATAAGTAGGGGACTCCTGTTCATCTACACTCAAGATCAATTCATCAAGTAGATCATCATTGAGCGGGGAATCAGCAGGGATCAGGTGATCGACCAGAAAGTCAACTAGAGCCTGTCCTTTGACGGCCCACTGAGGAACAAAAGTAATATAAAATTGTAGTAGTATCATAGACCATCATGCTAGATGACCTGAGAAGGTCGGATAGGTCATGAGGTAATGCAAAAGGTTGACTTGAGAGATCAGATTAATCTTATGTGATAACATATAATGCCTAAGCTTTTGTATCGAGAATATCAAGACTAAACATTACTTTTCTATCGCTAGGTACTTAAGCTCTATAGGTATCAATTGTCTGCTGAGGTACTACAAGGCATTCTCCTCATCTTCCTCATTCTCTTGAGCCAACAACGCACCTAAGGACTCATCCAGGGCCCTAGTGTATAGAATCAACGGCTTACCTGGGATAGGTGCAGCTAAAATAGGGGGGTTCATCAGGTAGCGCTTTATACTCTTAAAGGCCTCCTGACAACTCTCATCCCAGTGGAACCGAGTATCCTTCTTCATTAGTGCAGAGAAGGGATGACACCAACAAAAAAGATTAGAGATAAATCTCTATAAGAAAGCAAGTTTATCCTAAAAGGACCTCAATTGGGTAAGACTCTTATGGGGTTTTAAATCTACTATGTCTTTGATCATAGAAGGGTCAATCTCAATGCCATGGTAGCGAACTATAAACCTTAAGAACTTTGCTGCACTAACTCCAAATACGCATTTTAAAGAATTCATCTTTAAATAAAATTTGCACAGGCATTCAAAAATGATTCGTAGATCTCAAAGATGATCTCCATGGACCTTGCTTTTGACTATCAAATCATCCACATTGTATTCAACTTGATCGTGTATCATCTTATCGAAGATGATAGTCATAGTATGCTGATAGGTGGCCCCGGCATTCTTGAGATCGAAAGGCATTACCTTGTAACAAAATACACTTATAGGTGTTCGAAAAGCAGTAAACATCTCATCCTCGTGGTCCATCTTTATCTGATTGTAACTAGATGAACTATCCATGAATGAGAAAATACTATGGGATGATGCTATATCCACCATAAGCTCGGGGATAGAAAGAGGGAAATCATCATTAGGATATATCTTGTTCAAATCACGGAAGTCAATGCAGACAAGAATCTGTCCACTCTTCTTCCGGAATGGAACAATGTTGGCAAGCCAAGTAGGGTACTTCTCTTCCCTAATGAAACTAGCTTCTTAGTTTTAGCGATCACCTATTGTTCAATTTCCAACCCCATCCTACGAGGTGCTTATTTAACAGGAACTGCATCAGGCTTAATGGCTAACTTATGGACTGCTACCTCTCTTAATCAGATAGTAGGTCACTATGAAAAAAAGGCCTAGGATCTGACTCAGTGCCTAAGTTTACCTCACACAGTTCATCCATGGCAGAAGTGATGCCATCTTCAAAATCTTGTAGAGCAACAAGTATTCTATCTTCGTCACTATCCGGGTCATCTTCGTTGGAAAGAGAAATAATCAGACAAGCATGAGAAAAAATGAGAATGTTGGCATTATTGGACTGATTTAATTCTATATAACATATACCTCCTAGACCTTGAGGAAAATAACTCCGCCAGACTCGGGCTTGCTGTAGAGCTTCTTCATCTGGCCAAGTGGAACGAATGAGACCCCACTCAACAAAGCTCTCTAAAGTAGGTTAAAAGTAACGAGGGGCACTCTTAACCTCTATATCCATAGCAGTCTCCTCTGAATCCTGGCTCCCAGGACCCAATGGAGCACCTATACTACGGGGTAAAGAGAGACAGTCCTTAGATCATGCTGGCCCAAATGTCTCGTACAAGTGAGGTATGGGATTTTCACTACCCCATATTGGATTATCATCATCAATTGAGGGAGTGTCAGAAGATCTTTGACCAGAATCTATAACTCCTATCCCACATATCTGATGAGGAGAAGGTTGTTTGGTAGTAGTCTGACATCGAAAGTTATCTTTCTCGTCTGAGCTAATATCAATAACCAATCCACTTTCAGGAATCAATTGGATACGAAAGGTAGGCCGTGAATCATAACCAGCAGAATATGGAAAGGGTGGTGAAGTGACTAGGCGATAGAGGATATAATTCATTTCATCTTTGGAAGAGTCAGACTCTACAGTCAAAGAAGAAGTGTAGAGGTTAGGGGGAGGAGGTGTATGAGTGTTGTGCTTCTGTGGCTCGCAGATCAAAACTCTACCTCTATCTCCTTTACCTCTACTAGGGGGAACATCATGCCTCACTGCAAACTGAGAGGGATCTTTATCAGAATGGGCAGTGGAAACTTCTACCTTAATACTAACCTGTGATGGACCCTGTACTGACGATTGTATAAGATCCTATGTAGGTTACTGCATAGGACCATGTACAACACTAGAGGGGTTACTGGTGACTGAGTAGGTGGAGCTCTCCTAGTCTTTCAAGGTACATAGTACTCGACGTCATCGTAAGTAGAAACCTCATGCATGGAGAAAGGCTGGCTATCTCCAGGAATGGTGTACTCGGCATCATTCCTCATAAACTTTATATATTGGTGCAATATAGAGAGCACCATTTCATACTCATGGATCCAAGGCCTTTTTAAAAGAGCCCTGTATGAAGTATCAGTCTCAATTACATGAAACTTGGCCTCAGTTAGGAAATTCCCAAACTTCAGAGGCTGGGTGATAGACCCTAGAGCTCGCTGGCCTTGGTCATTGAAGCCTTTCAATATAATTTTATCGAAAGTGAGCTTCAAATGACCTAGGGAGAGACTCTTCAAAGTTTCATGTGTAAGGATATTTACTGAAGCCCCTTGGTCTATGAGGATCCTATTCAACTCATAACCATTGACTTCAGCAGTGATTTACAAGGGATGATTGTGCTCAGTAGTCCCTGAAAGGAGATCACGACTAGAAAAGGTAATGCATGGCATATTATATAGAAGCCATGCCTCATCAACGGAGTCGAAAGCAATGAATACTTGATAGGACTCTAGCTCAAGCAAGGCTTTCACCAGTGTCTCTCTCAAGTCAGGTGACATCATCAAAGCATTGTAGACACTAAAAAGGGAAAAATTCTTCCTTAAATGAGCCAACACATTATAATCAACTTTCAGTATAGGGCCTTTCCCATTCTCCTTAGACTACTCTTGGGAGGAAGGGATAGGATCATCCTACTGGGTAACAATATATTTATCTTTTTCTTTTATAGTTTTAGCAAACCGTGGTGGAAGGACCTTTCCTGAACATAGATAAACTTCTTGTATTGAGTCATCCTCAGTAGGAGATTCCTCTAGTTCAGTGGTTGTGACAGGTGTTGGCTCTAAAGAAAGTACTGGGAGTGGGTTCTCAGATTCATGTTCTGAATCCATGTAACATCCACCCTCTAGATTCACAAAAACTGGTTCTTCATCAGACTCAAACTCATCACCGGAATCATTATAAAAAACATGTAAAACTGAAGAGGAGTGAGTGCTAGAAGAAACTAAAGTAAAATAAAAAACAGAAGTAAAAGGTACCGAAAACTAGAAGTAGTCAGAATCACCTTCTTCTATTATTTCTTCAACAAATGAAGGGAGAACAAAATCCTTCAGCGTAAGTGCTGGAAGGAACCCTATCTTCCCCTCTAAGGTTACAACATATTTTTGTCTTTTATACATTTTCTTATTACATAAAAAAGAAGAAGAAATATGCTTAGTAGGCACTACAACAGAAAGAGAAGAAGAAGGTACAAGTGCTGGCATAATAACTGAGATGGCAACTATCGACTTGGCGTGGGGTGGCCTCCTCTGAACTATGTCTAAACTCTGAACTGCATGATTAATCATCTTTCTGTTCTTCTTGGAGAGTGCTAACTTCCACTCTCCCTCAGAACTGTGGGGTTAGCTGTCACTACTACCCTGACTATAACTCTGACTGTCACTATGACTGGAATTGTGGCTGGGGCTAAAAACCATCTAAACTATTTGAGCTGCCTTACCCTTGGGCTACACTAAGTCAATGTCCTGGAGGTGTATCTGTTCTGTTTCCATCAACCTCTCAACTCTATCCTTGAACACATAGCAGTCCTCTAATATGTGCCCAATGTGTCTGTGATAAGGACAATAGAGTAGGTGCTCAGTCTGACCCTTTTCCTCCACTATATTATTGTTGGGAAATATAAGTATGTTCTTCTTAGTAAGGAATTTAAAATTTTTATGACACTTTCCCTTTTGAAGGGATATTCCTTACTAAGTCTCTCATGTAGGTACTACTGACTCTCTGGAGTCCTACGGGAGGTCTTGGGCTGTACTGCTGGTTGACCATAGGTGTGTGACTGTTGATGCTACTGTGGTGCTGAACTGACTAAGGGCATCTTTCCCTTATCCGATGTTTCCTGGGTACTGTGTACCTCCCCTCTCCTAGATGGAGGTGCCCTTGAAAACTCCTGCCACTGAGGTCTGTGCGAAGGCTGACTCTCAACCTTATGAGGGACTGCATCGGGTATGCTATCTATAAATTAGTAATATTGGTCAATAACTTCTGAAAGATTTGGATGGTGAAACCCTTCAGATATGGGTCAATGAGACCATCTATGTTCTTTAGTAGAATCTAAACTACATGCTGCTCTTATAACTATGGCTCACACTATAAACCAAGGATTCTCCATTTGACTATGTAATATGGCAGTGACTCTCTAAGATGTGTCTAGTGACCACTAACTCTCTTATAGTGACCCGGTGCTCTGCACTGATAAATCTCTGCATAAAAAGCTGCTCCAACTCTATAAAAATCCAGACTGAGTCATTGGGGAGGTCAGCGTACCAAGCGAACGCCATCCCCACCAAGCTGATAATGAATAATCTCAACATAAATGAATCATTCCCTCCTATATTGTAACATATGGCCCGATACTGAGCCATAGCTGCCTCGGGTTCCAAAGCCTATCAAATATTCTAAAACTAGAAGGGATAAAACTAGGGGGGTAGGGCTCTTGCTCGTACTCTACTGGGTAAGGATTCCCTCTGCTAACTGCCTCTCCGGTCTTCATGGAGGAAATCTCCTGCTCTACCTTCTAGACAATCAGATCCTGAAGTTGACCTGCTGATAATTGAGCTAGCTGACTCTAGGCTAGAGTACTTTAAGAAGGCCTTGTAGGTGGTGCTGGGACTGATCTCTGGACCCTGTCCACTCCTACGGGGTCTAGTGTAACATGTGGTACTACTGGTTGGTTTTTGGAAGTACTGGTAGCGGCTACACACATCAATTGGGGCATCGCCCCCAAAGTTGTCAACTATGCAGTCATAGCCGCATGGCTCTAACCATCTCTATTATCTATGCCTGAACGTTCAGAACTGTAGCATCCGTATCCATTGATTTGGGAGATCTACCTACCTCCGGCTCTCCTTGGTCCTCTTAGTCCTCGGGCTCTCTCTACTCATCCGAGTGACCTTTACTGGTGATCACACATACCCGGTACACTAGTACATCCTCATCATACTCATCTACTAATGTATCATCATCCTTTAGGAAAGATCATTGAAGTGCCTCTATATAGGGACTCATAAGAGAGGTGATCCTATGAGTAATAGGAGCTGGCTCTGTCTCAATCTGATCTGGTGATCTATCTAGGGTAGGTACTAAACGAAGTTACTAAACGATAAGAGGGGGGGGGGTGAATTGTAAAAGTCTTTTTCTTAATAAAATTAAACCTAAACAAGGTTCTAATTTTTTTGTTGTTTTTAAAATTTTAGAACAAAAATTTATGCAATTTTACTTTCACAAAATTTCACATGCAATAGATATGACAAATTTAAAATGCAAGCAAAAAGTAAACAACGAAAGGAAAGAACACACCAAAAATTTTATAGTGGTTCGGTCAAAATATGACCTACGTCCACTCCCCGGAGTCCTACACTCCGGGATTTTCACTATCAAAATAGTTCTCCTTTTGCCCCCCTCGGCAAGGCGGAGAAGCCTGTACAAACCTCCCTTTCACCAA